>NC_064865.1:42623836-42726336 GCF_024139225.1 Suncus etruscus | reverse complement strand
TAACGGTGAGGAAATGATCCACAAGCAGTCAGTAGAAGTCAGGAGACATGAAACTTTATTATAAGGCCTTAACCACCATTTGCATATCTTACATGGCTTCTCAGCTAACCTTTTAAGCAGCCTCCTTCAACTGCCTTGCATCTATCCTGTCTCCCCTCTCTCCATGCTGTCTCCTGCTGAGACTTCTTGCTGAATCTCTTGCTCCTTCACCCCTTCCCCAGGCTTTACCAACCTCAGCTGTGGGTTGGTCTGACTATCAGTTAAGATTAGCATTTAGCCTTGGGGAGGGGTATCATTTATACATACATAAATACATACATACATACATACATATATTTATATATATTTGATTCTGAGTCCTTAATATATTTATATTATAAATATATATTATATATTGTATATAATATATTTACATATATATTTATATTTATAAATATTTATTTATATTTTGAGTCCTTATATATTTTATATATATTTAATTCTGATTCCTTAATGTTGTCTTTGCATTTTCTTCCTGTAACATAAAGGCTCCCAAAATTATTGTCTACCATCCTCATCTCAAAAAATAAAAATAAAAATTATTAGTACCCCTCTGGAATGATACTTCCTTGTACACAAGCAAATAAATATAAAGTGCTATTCACTGCACCCAAGGCTCTACTCTGGATTGAATACAGGAGCTCTAGGAAGGACCTCAGAGCACGTGATTCCAACTAGAGAAACTTCAGATCTCATAGGTTTCGATAGACATGAGATTGGAAAGAAACAAAGTCAAGGTTTTTCTGTTCTTGAGCTTATGAACAGCAACTGCAATGGCTTTTGCCAGAGGGAAGAGAGAGAGAGAGAGAATGAAGCCAGAAAGTGATGCTGCTTTTAGAACACTAAAAAGTAAAGTCCTAGGGGCTGGAGAGATAATGCCACAAGTAAGGTGCTTTTCTTGCATGCAGTCAACTTGGGTTCAATCCCTAATATCCTATATGGTCTCCCAAGCTCAGCCAAGAATGATCCCTGAGTGCAGTCAGGATTAAGTTCTGAGCACAGCCAGATGTGGTGAAAAAATATACAATAAACAGATAACTAGATACAAAAAATAAAATACAGGTAGAGCGAGAGCCAGGCTTGAAGGGACTCCAGCTTTTGAGGGTCTTAGTTGCTTGCCTGACCAGAAAGCTCTGGTGCACTGTCAGCAAAAAGGTTTTGTAGATTTTTCCTTTTTTGAAACTTATTAGCATTTTATTTTTTTTCAAAATGCTTGCAGTTCGAGTGCTTTTCATCTAGTAGAAATGTGGTTTATCATCCTGACTCATCTTGTTCAATAGTTTTATTATTTTAGTTTTGAATGACTTTGGTTTCTGACTGTGTTTCCTAAACTGTTATGTAACCTGTAAATAATAGCCAATTCTTCTGTTCTAAACATCACCGCTGTTATTTTCTCAACTTATTATATTGGTTAATTCACAGATCCAAAGGTGAACTAGAAGCTTAGACATTTTTGTGTCATAATTGATCTTAACTGGCTTAATATTTTTTTACTGCTCAAAATGATACCTCTTTCTAGATTTTCATTTTCTTTGTTTTTGTTTGGAAGGTTGTCAGTAAGTTTTGTTAACTTTTCAGGCAGAATTCAGGGAGTTTGGACATCATTCCCAGTGATACTTAGCCAACCAAGGCAGAATAATTCAGTGTTTGGGATCCAGCAATGCTAAGGGTCACCAGGGACACATTGATAGTTCTCTGGAGTGCTCTATCCATTGCACAACTCAGAGACACTCAGAACTACAACTTTGAAGTGCTTGGTGTTATATGTAGTATGGATGCTGACTTTGCACTTATACATGTGTTCTACCATTTGATCTCTCTCCACAGCCCAAGTTATATTCTTAAATATAAACTCACAGCCAGTCAATAATATGGATTTAAGGAGAAACTCTAAAAGAGGGATACCATGGCAGAGCTGAAAAACTTGGCCACTAGGAAACAAAGAAATACAAATAACAATAAAATGCTAAAAATTCTTTTGAGAAAAATTACATGCTATGTATGTAGAATGAGAGAAAATAGAGCAAAAAATAAACAAAGAAAAAATATGACAATACAGTTTTATTGTATATAGATTATGAGGAACTATTCTATATAGGTTTACACTATGCCTCCAATAGTCATGTATATGGTTAGATAGAAAGTCAAGTAAGTAAGAAGAAGCAAAGACAGATAATAAAATATCAGTGCAGGGGCCGGTGCAGTGGCGCTAGAGGTAAGGTGTCTGCCTTGCCAGCGCTAGCCTAGAAGGGACCCTGGTTCGATCCCCCAGCGTCCCATATGGTCCCCCAAGCCAGGAGCGACTTCTGAGTGCAAAGCCAGGAGTAATCCCTGAGCGTCACTGGGTGTGGCCCAAAAACAAAAGAAAAAAATATATCAGTGCAATTCAATTTATCATCCTAAAAAGTAAAATTAATGGGAAAATTATGAAATTTGAATAAAGTGTATAATTTACTCTGGAATATCATATCCAGGTTAATATCAAGCATCACTGAAGAGGGTGGAGTTGGGTATAAGTAAGGTCCAGAATATTTCTGAAACTTTTCCATAAGTCTAAAATTTGTTCAAAATTATAAGTTCAAAACAAGAACACATCTCTAGTTCATTTTAACAAATTGTCTTGTTCTGCCTCACAAAATGAGAGAGAAATAATGGAGGGCACCAAGACCAAACAGTCGTATAAATAAAAAGTGATCAGACTTGAACATCAAATCCAAAGGCCAACTACAACAGAATCGATTGACAACAAGCTAGACACAGAAGGGACCACTTATACTAGCAGCCCAGGGGGGCAAAAGAGGGACAATATGGGATGCATGCTGGGAACAGGGGTGGAGGGAGGACAACATTGGTGGTGGGAATGCCCCTGATTCAATGTCACTATGTATCTGAAATACTACTGTGAATGATTTGTAATCCACATTGGTCAAAATAAATATTATTAATAAAAAATAAAGTAGTTACTATACCACAATAAGTAATATCTGTAAAATAAAAGTAATATATGTTGTTCAATTCAAAGCAGAGGGTAGATGAAATAACCGCCATCCTGCAACAAGCATCTGAAATTTTAATTTCTCATGATGAAAGGAATAGACTAGAGTCACCATCCAATCTCAAGAGAAAACTATCCACAAGTTCCCACACAACTAACAAACTACAGAGAGGATTCTGCTACCATTTCTCTTGCTTTTCCTTGGAAATGAATTCCAACGCTGTCTTCAATTTACAGTTGGTTTAGATCTCAGGCTCTGCAGTGGCCATGTCTAATTTTTACTATGCCTCCAATTAAATCTACTTCATAACACAGGCATGCATGCCAGAAAAGCCACAAAATTAACAGCTTGGCCCTTTATCCAGCAGGCTGAAGTCAGTTAGAATATTTTGAAGCCACAGATGTGGCAAACTGTAGTAAGTAGAAGCGGGAATCTCTTTTGCCTTGATAGTTTCAGGAAACGAACTTCAATGACCTGTGAATGGAGGCAAGCTGAAGTTCTTCCTGAAGAAATAAAGCAGTGAGTTGAGGTCACCTCACTGTGACAGTGCAGTGAAATCAAGGTCAGAAGTACATGGTCATGCACTGCTACTATACTAGGATGTTTTATGAGCTTTTCAAACTAAGAAGTTTTTGCTGCTCAATGCAGATAGATGCAGAGCATTTGCCCCCCTCCCAACTGTAAAAGATAATTCAGTCTCCCTAGGCTCCTTGAACAGATGAGGCAGCAGTTAGAAATGAGTCAGCAATGTTTCCAAGTCCCCACTCGACTCTGAAAATCCTGACAAATACACACAACTCAAAGTGTCATTGCTGAGAATAATGGACTATGCTGTTAGATGGCACAATTTCTTTCCTTCCTTCCCTCCCTGCTTTCTTCTGCCCTCTCCCTTATCTTTCCTTCACTTCCTCCCTCCATCCTTCTTTCCTTTCCTCCCTTCCTTCTTCCTCCCTCCCTTCTTCCTTCTTTCCTTTCTTACTTCCTTCCCTTCCTTTCTTCCTCTCATTTCCTTCCCACCCTCCCTCCTTCGTTTCTTCCTTCATTCATTTGTTTGTTCCTTCCTTCCTTTCCACCTTTCTTCCTTCCTTCCTCTCTCATTTCATTCCCTCCCTCCTTTCTTCTTCTCATTTTCTTTCCTCCTTCCCTACTTCCTTCCTTGCACTCTCATTTCCTTCTTTACCCCTTCCTCATTTCCTTCCTTCCCTCCTTTTTTCCTTCCCTCCTCTCTTCTTTCTCATCTTCCTTTTTCCTCCTCTCTTCTTCCTTTTTCCTCCTCTCTTTCTTTCTTCTTTCTTTCTCTTTCTTTTCTTTCTTTTCTTTCTTTCTTTCTTTTCTTTCTTTCTTTCTTTTCTTCTTCTTTCTTCTTTTTCTTTCTTTCTTTCTTTCTTTCCTTCCTTCCTTCCTTCCTTCCTTCCTTCCTTCCTTCCTTCCTTCCTTTCTTTCTTTCTTTCTTTTCTTTCTTCTTTCTTTCTTTCTTTCTTTCTTTTTTTCTTTCTTTCTTTTTCTTTTCTTTCTTTCTTTCTTCTTTTCTTTCTTTCTTTCTTTCTTTCTCTTCTTCTTTCTTTCTTTTCTCTTTCTTTCTTTCTTTCTTTCTTTCTCTCTCTCCCCCTTCCTTCTCTTCTTTTTTTTTCTTTCTCTTTCTTTCTTTCTTTCTTTCTTTCTTTCTTTCTTTCTTTCTTCTTTCTTCTTTCTTTCTTTCTTTTCTTTCTTTCTTTTCTTTCTTTCTTCTTTCTTCTTTCTTTCTTTCTTTTCTTCTTTCTTTCTTTCTTTCTTTCTTTCTTTCTTTTTTCTTTCTTCTTTCTTTCTTTTCTTTCTTTCTTCTTCTTTTCTTCTTTCTTTCTTTCTTTCTTTCTTTCTTTCTTTCTTTTTCTTTCTTTCTCTTTTCTTTCTTTCTTTCTTTCTTTCTTTCTTTCTTTCTTTCTTTCTTTCTTTCTTTCTTTCTTTCTTTCTTTCTTTCTTTCTTTCGTTTTTGGGTTATAACCCGGCAGCGCTCAGGAGTCACTCCTGGTTCCATGCTCAGGTCACACCCAGCAGCGCTCAGGAGTCACTCCTGGTTCCATGCTCAGAAATGGCTCCTGGCAGGCTTGGGGGACCATATGGGACTCCAGGATTCCAACCACTGTCCTTCTGCATGCAAGGAAAACGCCCCACCTCCATGCTATCTCTCAGGCCCTTTTCCCTCTTTTCTTCCATTCCTTCTTCCTTATTTCCTCACCTTCCCTCTCCTTTCCATACCGGCAGTGCTTGAGGATCTGAAAACCACTCTAGTACTATTTGCCTACTCTGTGTGCTTAAAGTTTTGTGCTCAGATTGGCTACATGCTACATGTTGCCCGTGATTCTGAGGGAACTCCAGGCTCATATCCACCAGTGCTGCTAAGAGGTGGGAGTTGGGATAGAGATAGATACAATGGTACAGATCAAACTTGGATGTCTTGACATGCCAGCTGTATGTCTCAGTCCTTCAAGCTCTCTTCCCAGATCCTAACTTTCATTTCTAATCATAGAACCTACTGTGTGGTTTTATCACATTTCTCCTTTATTTAAAGTGCCATCTCTCGAGAAAAGGAATGATTTCAAATGGACCAAAGCATAGTTAGTCGCACTGCAGATGACCTTCTCCAACCAGTCTGAGACTCCCTTTCTCCAAGGGAGAGGAGCTTTAATAAATCTCTGAGCTCAGTAGTCAATGCTGAATTCTGATGATGAGCCTGAAACCTGACTACATTTGTTTCTCTTCAGCCCAATCGATAACTCCCTCTGTGGGGCCTGTTAGAAGCTGGCAGTTAAATACTTGTCAACCGTTTCACCCTCGGGGTATCAAAGAAAACTGCAGTTCTAATTGCACAGCAATATACACATATTCCTGCCTTTGTTACACAGTCTCTTGGTGTTACAGAAAGTCCTTGCAGAGAGGCTGGCAGGAAAGCTAAGATGGGTCCAGCAGGACCTCTTTGAAACCAAGGGGAGTGAAGCAAGTGCTCCCCCGGACAGGCAGCTTTGAAAGCATCTGGCTTTGCCCAGTGAGGCTCCTCCAAGAACATGATGGGGCCTCCACAGGGCCTCAGAACCCTTCACAAATTTCTCACAGCATCATTGAGCTATAAACTCACACTGATCATTAATTTAGACTTGTCGCATTCTTTCCTACCTATCCAAATTCCAGCAAGGTGAATACACAATGTAGTTTCTAGCCTTTTTTTTTTTTTTTTGGTTTTTGGGTCACACCCAACTGCGCTCAGGGGTTACTCCTGGCTCCACACTCAGAAATCGCTCCTGGCAGGCTCGGGGGGACCATATTGGATGCCGGGATTCGAACCACCGTCCTTCTGCATGCAAGGCAAATACCCTACCTCCATGCTATCTTTCTGGTCCCGTTTTTAGCCATTTCTGCTTGGCCAGTCTAGGTGTAGCCTGGACCAATGATGGGATACTGGTGGTCCTCCACCACAAAACACAACGGACCCCTCACTAAACTGTATTCTCAACAAACAACTGTGAGCTCCAGAAATAAATTTTCTAATTTCCTCCTCTCTTTTTTTGTGAACACAAGTTCCTTGCAAAAGTGTCAGAAGTCAAGAGAGGAAAATTGTATTGGCTACTCTTGTGGTGTGATGCCAGCCGCATCACAGAGAGCATGTAATAATGACCAGAATTTACTGAATCAAAACCTTTAAAGGAGGGGCTGGCACAAGCAGTAAGGTTAGCCTTGCATGTGCTAACCTAGGAAGAACTGTGGTTTCGATCCCAGGCATCCCATATGGTCCCCCAAGCCAGGAGCGATTTCTGAGTGCATAGCCAGGAGTAACCCCTGAATGTCACCTGGTGTGGCCCAAAAAACCAAAACCAAAAAACCCCCAAAACCTCCAAAGGATTGTGAGGTGGAATTTAAGAATATGAGTTATCAAGAGATTTTCATGCAATTCTAATATATTCTAAGATTTGTGTAGAACTGGGTTCAATAATTTTGAATGATAGCCCCAACCTCTGACAGATCCTCCACCATCCTTTTCTTCTGTCTACCTTTCCTTTATCTCTATTAGCAGAGTCACGGTAAGTAGAAAGTTCTTGGCAGGACCCAAGCATCAACCTTCCTCTCCTGCACTGTTCCCTTATGACTTACAGTTGCACAATACATGCTTGTCGATTGATTAGTTGGACTCTAGAGAGAATTTCCTGGAGCTGATAATCACACAACCTGGTAAAAAAAAAACCAAACCAATTATGCTAAAATACCCACCCACAGCTAGTTCACGCTGTGGGATTTAAGAAGCTGAGAAATAGGACTACCAAGAGAGCCATTTTTGATTGGAAGAAGAGCACATGGATAAAGATAAATGCAGAAATGTGGGGCACAGGGACACAGAATCATTGAGGCAAGTGGGTGGTGAGCTAAAAAAAAGTCATTTTCTCTCCAGTCGTGTTCAGAGTGGGTGTCCATGCTGTTTTGTGACACTTCTACCTTAGATAGACAATTGTTCAAATGTCATTGCTGGGAATGATACTGCTGGTCAGGTGTGAACTGAGGTTAGCAATTCTCTTTTGCAAATCTTAGAAATCTTTTATACCAGGTGTTTGCCTTGCACACATCTGACCTGGGACAGACCTGGGTTCGATATGGTCCCATGAGCCTACCAAAAAAAAAAAATCTTTTTTATGCCCATAGCCAAAGAATTCAAATGCAATACTTCAGAGGTTTCAAGATGTATCTTGCTCCATCTTCTAAGTCTATCCAAAATAAAGAGGAAAGGGGGGCACAGAGATAGTACATTGGGCCGAGCACTTGCCGTATACACAACTGACCTGGATTCAATCTCTGGCACCCCATTTAGTTACCTGAGCACAGCCAAGAGTAATTCCTGAGTACAGACCTAGGAATAAACCCTGAGCACTGCCGAGTGTGACCCCCAAACCAAACAACAACAAAATAGATCAAAATAAGATCAAGGATATTCCTTAGTGAATGAAGAAAAAAGTGAAATTTTATGCTGGTGAGAAGCTGAGTGGCAGAGTTCTGTGGGAAATTTCAGTCTTTGCATCAGGATATATTCCTTTTCTTAATTTTATTTTCATTATCCCTTTCTTCCCCAGGGCTTCCCAGCATCCTTCAACATAAACTTATTTATTAATTATAATGCAGTCAAGCAAATCATAACTAGTCCTAATTGTGCCATTTAATCAACTATTTTTCCCAACTCACCCTCATCCATAAAACTTAAAAATTATAGGGAGACTTTCAGTGGAACAGGTGTTAATTTTTAAATGTGTATTTTTTTTTCTTTTCCCAATTAGAAAAATCTGTAAACGAATATGCTAAAGAAAAAGTTGAAAAATCCACCAAGGCAAGAATATTTTGAGAATAAAAAGCTCCTACCAAAACATTCCAAATTCACGCCACATTACAGGGTCACTGAGATTCTGCTTGGGCTTTAGCAGATAAGTCATTTTTCAGCTCTGTCTAGAAATTATTAAATATTAAACACTCCAGTGGCAGATGGTAAATATTTATCATATGCACCAGCGTATAAACACAATGAGTCTTAGTTAGGAGGATTTCATGATGGGGAGCAGCAGGAACACAGTACCTGTCTGGGGAGGGACAGTGTGCAGAGGAAGTGCCTGTCCTATCATGAGTCACACTCATAGTATCAGACTGAGTGATTAGAGCTCTAGGTTCATGCCAGGTAAATGTCAGGAGTCCTCACTTCTTGAATTGTTCACTATCCCTGGCCACCACCAATCAAGTTCTAGGAAGAACTCTGAAATCAACTCTGCAGAGAAACAATACTTAACTGGGAGCCTATCTGATGTGACAATAGCTAGCTACTCAGAAAAGCAGACTTCTGGATGTGAATGTGAAATGTTTTTTTATCAAAACAAACAGACTCCCCAAAAGATCTATGGAGCAAATGTGACAGGAGCATCTAATTTAAATAGGTAGGTGTCTGAACAAGTGATTCTGAGGGACAAATAGGAGTTGATACCAGGGGAGAGCTAGGAGGATGTAGAGAAGGAGCAAATAGTACAGAGCCTATGTGCTAGATCAAGTGGGTCAGAAGCACAAAGGCATAAAGGGAGGGTGAGCTCCAAGAGGAGCTGGTGAGCCACACCAAGAGCTTTGGAACTTAATGGAAGTCATTCGATGTTAGTGTGAGTTAGGTCCTTGTTTTGGTTTTCCTGCCCTCATTGATGTTACATTGCAAAACGTTGGCTGCAGAAGCCAAAGCAGATGTAGGAAAATTATTGTTGCCATAGGTCATTGCCATAGTCCAGGCTTAAGAAAGAGTCAGTGGCCTAGCAAAGCATCATGAGAGCTGAAGACTATGATTTGGTGCTACTGTTCTGAAATCAATAGGACCCAGAGCCTGGCTGAGAGCGGTGGCACCCACAGTCAGACCCTCGCCAGTTCTGAGGGTGAGGATAAGTGTCACTAGGCAGGAAGAAGGCTTTGGGAGATGAGAGTTTGCTGTGGGCCCACAGAATTTCTGGTTCTTGGCAGGTTCAGGTTTTGAGCACAATCTAACTGGATGGAAAAGCAAATATGGGTGTTGTCAGCAGAGTAGTGTTAGTGAAGCAATGTGCAAGGAGAATTCTCTAGAAAGATTGGGAAAAAGGAGAGAACTCAGGACTAACCCCAAAGGGAATCGAAGACTTAGAGACTGGGACGAGACAGAGCAGTGAGCAGGGAGAGATAAGAAAAAGCAGAAAAATGCCATGAAATAGAATCAAGAGAAATACAAGGAGGAATTTGGGCCCAGAGAGCTAGTTCCAGGGTGTGGACTTAGGGCTTACGGCTCAATTCGTGTCATCACATGATTTCTTAAGCATCCCTGGGAGTGATTTCAGAGCACCCAGCTCAAAGTAACCCTACTGGATGTGGTCCTGAAAGCAAAATAAATACAAATACAAAAAGGAGCTTATTAAATAGGTGAATGTCTTGGGACAAGAACTGAGAAGAAAAAGTTGGCTGTAGTAATTGGGCACTATGGAAGAGCTGATTCCATTTGGGTCTGAGTCATTGCGAGGGCTCTCTATAAGAGAGAAAATGACCCTAGGCAGGGGTCTCAAACTCAATTTACCTGGGGGCCGCAGGAGGCAAAGTCGGGGTGAGGCAGGGCCGATTAAGGGATTTCGCTTATCGAATATTCGCAATAAAAAATTGCATTAGTGGGGCCGGGCGGTGGCGCTGGAGGTAAGGTGCCTGCCTTGCCTGCGCTAGCCTAGGATGGACCGCGGTTCGATCCCCCGGCGTCCCATATGGTCCCCCAAGAAGCCAGGAGCAACTTCTGAGCGGATAGCCAGGAGTAACCCCTGAGCGTCACAGGGTGTGGCCCAAAAAACAAAACAAAAAAAAATTGCATTAGTAAGAAAAAAAATCGCAAAAATAGCATTAAATATTTGCATACTCCGAACAGAACTGCTTGGGGTATGCGAATGTTTAATGCAATTTTTTTCTTACTAATGCGATTTTTATTGCGATTATTCAGTAAGCGAATAATCGCGAATACTGCGATATTTGAAGGCTGGCCGAGGGCCACAAAATGTTGTACAGAGGGCCGCAAATGGCCCGCGGGCCGTGTGTTTGAGACCCCTGCCCTAGAGCTTCCTAGGAGAGACTTCTTAAGTGTCAGAGGTGGTGACATCTTTAGGGAGGAGAGAGATCTAGTCATGTTGGACACAGAGGCTCTGGGAAGTGGGAATTGTAGGGCATGGCAGGTTCGATGCCAGCCTGTCCTCAAGGAGAAAGAGCTACTCCTTTCTTGGTTGAAGAAACCAGCAAAATAGAAGCACACAGAGGTGGATGGGGGCATGTTGCATACACCACTGACTTTCACACAGAAAATTTCAGAAAATGAAACAGCCACTGGAGAGACAGTACAAGGGGTAAGAGATTAAGGCACTTGCTTTGTATAGAGCCAACCCCTGGCGCTGTTAATGGTCCTTCATTAGTGATCATGTACTGCTAGTGAATAATAAGCAGAGCCCTGAACACCTCTGGGTGTGACCCCAAAATCAAAAGTCAAAAAGAAAAAGAAATAATTTAACATTCAATAGCCACATCGACCAATTAACTAGGGCAAGAGGAACATTCGTGTCTGAAATTAGTTTCTTTACAGATTCATGCAGATCTCCCTCTACTTAGAATGATGGGGCTATGTCCAATAAACCAGCATAAGTTAGAAATAGCCTAAGTCAGACATACATCAAACTACATCTAACCTAGCAGATCTTGCCTCTTCCCCTCCATGCTACACCCTTTTTTGCTCAGGGTGTACTTTTGGCTGTGCACTCAGGAATCACTCCTGGCAGTGCTCATGGGACTCATCTGGGTTGCTAGGGATTAAATCCCGGTTGGCTGTGTGCAAGGAAAATGCTCTATTTGCATCATTCCAGACCCCAGATCTTGCTTCTTTTAACCATGCTGAGAACACTTACATTAGCTTCCAATTGGTAAAAAAAAAAAAAAAATCATCTGACACAAAGCTTCCTTTATAAGGGAGAGTTAGTATTCAACACATAATTTATTGACTACTACACTGAAAGTGAAAAACACAATGCCCTAATTTAGAACCTGGAGCACAGCTTCGACACTAAAGGCTTATTGCTTTCACACTATTGTAAAGTCGAAAAATAGTAAGTCGGGGGCCCATCTGTACATGGTTTTTGCAAAGCTCAGACATAAAATAACTGTCTCCTTCTCTAACAGCCTAGAAAAATAAGATCTCAGAAATTTACCACAAACAATTCATTATTAAGTATAAAAATAATAATAAATAGCACACACTGATGAATTATTTCAGAATACAAATCAGTCTTTTACATGATTACAGCAAGGATGAGAGGAACAGAGTGGAGAAGAAGGGAGGACAAGTTAAATTGCTTCAACCTGGATAATATTTTCATAGGATAAGGCCCATC
Source organism: Suncus etruscus (assembly GCF_024139225.1). NCBI lineage: Eukaryota > Metazoa > Chordata > Mammalia > Eulipotyphla > Soricidae > Suncus > Suncus etruscus. The sequence continues at coordinate 42,714,383 of NC_064865.1, read as the reverse complement.
ATTTCAAAGATGCAATGCTTTTCATTCCCCTGAGAAAACAGAATCATATTGATGAATTATAGATTTAGAGGTAGTAATCCTTAGAATATCAGCAAGAATCCAGGGAGCTTACAAAGCTCCATAGGTTATCTTGTGAGTTGCAAAGAGTTAACTTAAATCTACAAAAGAATGAAGAATGAAAGCACACATGACAAATTTGCATTTACGAAAACAAGTTTGCAATCATTATCCCTCTACCATCAAAATGCCTATGGTACTGAAGAGCTGGAGTATTAAAAAAAAAAAAACACCAAATTACTTCTTTCTTGTGTTTCTCTCAAACTTCTGCTACCCTGACTTCCTCTGTTATCTTTTTCTTTTTGAAATAGAGCAAACAGAGACCTTTTTAGTATTTTGAGGTCATGCATAGCAGCAGGAAGATGCTGCATGCCTCTGGAAATTATACATGGAAGAGATCCTGTCTTTATCTACCATTTTCCCTAGTGCCTCAACACAAATATCTTCAGAAAAAGTAATGCGTAAAGTATGTTTCACAATTTGTCACAATTTTACTTAAAACTGAAATATTTTAGAATATCTGCTGCTGCAGCAAACACTAAATTAGACAGTAATAGGAAACTAAGAACACCGTTGCCATGTCTTTTCAGGCTTGTGTCCACCCAGGGTCTCTCTCCTTGCTCTTTTCTCTGCAGAGCTCAGTAGATGCAGTGACCAGGTAGGTCTTTAATTACTGTATAAAACTATAACCACAGTCTAATCAATATCTGAATTCTCAAGAAACCACATAAGCCTGTTTTCCCCATGTTTAAAGATTTAATAAAAAAAAAGAGTGGGGGAGATAGAGTGATAGAATAGCAGACCGGTGTTTGCCTGGCCCATGGCTGACTCAACTGAAAGCCCAAAAATTCTATCTGGTACCCTCAGTTCACCAGGAGTGATCCCTGAGCACAGAGTCAGGAATAAGCTTTGAGCACAGTTGGGTGTGACCCAACTCCCTCCACCCTTACCCCCAAAAATGACACATATGTAGGCAGCCTCCATGCAAAGGCTCTGTCCTCTGAAGACCATCTAAGTGTTTTTAATGAGTCCACAAAGATAAAAGATCTCTCATCAGAAATGGAGTTTCTTTAACCTTTTGAGAGTCCTGTGAACCAATAAGTTAAGGACTCTCAAGTAACAGAATTCATACAGGGTAGAAGAAGAAATGATCAAATTTATTTCCTTAAGTCATCAAGCTTATTTTTATCTAGAAATTTTAAAAAAAGGAAACAAAAAAGATGAAAAATTTGGATCGCTAAATTTTCTCATTGTGACCACCTTGGCTGGCTGGGAGAGATATAAAAACACCAAAGTTAACATCATTTCTGGGGATAAGACTAGGATACACAGTAAAAAGAATGTCACCCCTTAATTATGATTATTTTAGACTCCAGCTATTGGAAATTACATAATGAAAAGAAATAACACAGATCAAAAGAGACCGCTGCCTGTTTGGGCTTCAGAAACTCACGTGTTCCTAACCACTTGCTTTCTTGCAAGGACACGACTGAATGCAAGGAGATGAAATGGACCCAACCCAATTCCTCCTCTTGATCAGTTCTCCATGTAGCTTTAGGAGTCTTTGATCTAACAAAAAATAACTTCTAAATAATCCACAGCTTCACTTTTGTTGAAGTTTTGTTCCATTACTTTTCCAAACAAAGTTTGAGGTCCTACCCCTTTCACTTCCCTTTGCCTTCATCCTACAGGCACTGAAGTCTTTGGCTGACCTTATAGTTGTGGGGCCCTTCCTTTTTCTAGCTCCCCAGTTATGCATATGGTAAAATTAGGGTATTTGGGGAGAATATGCAACACACATGTTCTTTGTTAAATGACTAAAACTAATGACAACCCCTCACCCAAGAAAACAATTGTCATGCCCTTTATAGCTGTGTCCTGTAGCTCTACCTGAGCACTTCAAAGGGGAACCAAACGAGTATCAGGTACAACGACGTGTGTGTTGCCATTGACACAGAATGTAAATTATTCACACAAATAGGTAGTGTGAATAATTTAGTAGTGTGAATACTATTAGGTAGTCTGAGTCTCTGTCCTTTCTTATTCAATAGGCCACAGAGTGTCACTTTTTCAACTGAGCATCCTTTTATAGGTACATGTTCTATGTCTACATGGATGTTTATATATCTTCATGTTATCAAATGCACACTTCAAGTTTATGTTTGCATCTCTGAGCCCTTTAGCTTTCTTTTCACTAATCTCCGTCTCTTGTTCTCTTCTCTAAAACAATCATGAGAAAAACATTGGAAAACATAACATAATACAATACAGAAAAAAGCTGGAGCTAGAGTGAGTGACAGTACAGCAGGTAGGGCATTTGCCTTGCATGTGGTCCACCTGAGTTCAATCACTCCTGAGCATGCTAGGAGTGATTTCTTAGTGCAGAGCCAAGAAAAACTCCTTAGCATCACAGGGCATGGCCCAAACAAACAAAATACACAAAAAAGCACAATGGAGGTAATATGTTTAAATTTTCAGATGGAAGGTTTGCTTCACCTAAAATAAAGAGTAGATTGCTTTGAAAGTCAAATCCTGTCCTGCAGCTGACCTATGTACTGGATTATCTGAGCCTATGCTCAAATTTTTAGCTTCATATTTTTTGTTTTGCTTAACAGAATTACAATTCACAAATATAGTACTAAGAGAAGAGCCTGACTTTCCAAGATAGAGGGCAGAAATTGCAATATATCTTACTTACAAACTAGAATAAATTAATTTTGCAACCCAATATTTAAAAGCCATCTTAGTACCAAGTTGTACTATATCAGTAGTGAGTATGTAGCTTCTACTAAAATTGGTTTAAAACCGACGGTACAACTGCTGTTTTCCTAGGATAATACTTGGTGAACCACACTTGTTGAAATACTGGTGATAATGGGAGTAAAGAGAAAAAAATTTATGTTGATTATTTCTAATAACTGGAAAGATCAATTTTTTTTAAATTTTGTCTTATTTCAATTATAGATGTGGACAAATTTAGTATTCTTTATACAAAAATGCAATGAATGGGAGATATAATACAGGGAAGGCACTTGCCTTGTATGTGGCTGACCCTGGGTTGATCCCTGGCATCCTATACAGCCTCCTGAGCCCCACCCGGAGTGACTCCTAAGTACGGTTAGTTTCCAAATGCCTCCTGATATGACCAAATTCACCCTCTCCCTCAAGTTTAATGATGGGCCCAGAGAGATAGCACAGCGGCGTTTGCCTTGCAAGCAGCCTATCCAGGACCAAAGGTGGTTGGTTCGAATCCCAGTGTTCCATATGGTCCCCCGTGCCTGCCAGGAGCTATTTCTGAGCAGACAGCCAGGATTAACCACTGAGCAATGCCAGGTGTGGCCCAAAAACCAAGAAAAAAAAAAAAGAACAAGATTAATACACATGAAACTATAAGGCTAGCCAAGAGAAGCCTCTTTGTAATTCCTATCAATACACTAAAATATAAACGATACAATTTAGGTACTTTCGACTCTCACTTCAGCCCACAAAACCTATTATCCATTTTAAACACTATGAACAAAGTCTAATGAACAAAGTCGATATTACCTAAAATTTTGTCAGTTATAAGAAGGAAAAATCAAACTTGAACTGACCTGGAGAGATCTCCAATTCATCACCCACAGACACAAGCAAAATCATGACTAAAAAATAGTCAGGCTAATGGCTCTATTGAACATATCACCTCATAAGATTATGCCACCACCTTTTCTAGATGTCTGTTTTTGATAGTCAAAATTTAAAATTTGGAAAGGTTCTTTCTTGTTTTGGTCTAAAAAATGAGAAATATCATCAGCCCTCACTCATCTAGAACAATAAGGCATTTAACATCTCCTATCTCTTGTCCAATTTCTTTCATTGTTTAGCTCTATCAGGTCTTCTGAAATGATTGTTTCAGCTTTTCCACATCTTTTTCCTCTAGGATGCCAAAAGTTGTGGACACCCGAATTTGATTCTTAAATCACTCCCAGCTTTTCCTCCCTCCCGCACCCTTTTTGACTTGTGAAAACCCACAACATAATTAATGATCCACTGAGGGTTAATTAACATAAGTATTCTTAACTACATCAACCCTGCCCTCAGGTGAGTTACCTTTATTCTGTTAACTCTGGCTAATAAAAGTGGCAGCTTAGCTCAGCTCAGCTCAGTAAGATCAGCTACCTCAGTAAGATCCAAGAGACTGCTCAACCACCCTGGTCCTTATGCACCTTCTCCAGTGACACTATTTCTTGAGCGATGTCCCTGCTGCCTGACCCTTCCATTCTAGGGTCTGTGTGAACACAAATATGGCAAACACTGTGAACAGCAGACTGCAGGCAGCAGTCCCCAAGAAACCAGCCCCCATAAAACAAAGTCATCTTAGATATGATGCCCTGGAGGGAACTCAAGGATTGAAATGGACAACTTTAACAGAATCCAATGATAGTATTCCCTGACTCTGTAATCCTTGACTTCTGCTCGTTCCAATTTAGCAATGTCCAGCTTTCTGTGGTCCATTTCTGATATTAACTCATATTTTATTCCCTCCCCCAGGAGTTTATTATTACCACTTAGGAGAATCCTAAATTATATAGACATTGCAAGGCATGTGGCATCATTTGCCCCTGTTCTTCATGCATGAGTGTGCTCCACTGTGGTTGCAATGTGCCAACTTTATTCACTTGCAACTGAACTAATAATTACCATGGTTTGTCCAAGTAGACTGGACTATAGAGACAATCTAGAATTGGGAGTGGGAGGAGCATCAGAGACTCAGGACACCTGGTTTTCTGTCATGAATATCTACCCTATCATATGCTCATTGGTAAGTCAGTTTATTTCTCTGACATTGGTCTTTCCAATTAGTGAAAAGTTTAGCTAGAATGATTTTTGAGGTCTCTTCAAGTTCTTATATGTTATAAGTCTCTCCTTAAATATTATGTTGGGGCGCTGGAGTGGTGGTGAAAGCGGTAGGGCATTTGCCTTGCACACATTAACCTAGGACGGACTGTGGTTTGATTCCCCCAGTGTCCCATATGGTCCCCCAAGACAGGAGCAATTTCTGAGTGCATAGCCAGGAGTAACCCCTGAGTGTCACTGGGTGTGGCCCCAAAAACCAAAAAAAAAAAAAAAGTATGTTGGGTTAAAATGTTTCAGGAAACAATCTGATATGTTCCTGGTGGTCAGGAAGGAGAGGAAGCCTGGCATGAGGACAGGATCTAATGGGACTTCTTTCTATCCCACTCTACTCTCCTCTCTACCAAGAGCCCTTGGAAGCCATAATTGGCCACTCAATATTTGAAACCATTAAATTCCAGGGCTGGAGCTGTAGCACAGTGTGAAGGGCATTTGCCTTGCATGCAGCTGACCTGGGTTCTACCCCCAGCATCCCATGTGATCCCTAGAGCCTGCTCTGAGTGCAGAGTTCCTACTCCTGTAACTTCTGAGCGCCACTGGGTGTGCCCCCCAATTAAAAAAACATTAAATTCCTAGTCCTGAGGAGCAAGAACTTCCAGAAACTGAAGCTTGAACAGATAAGTTGTTGGGAGAAGGAGGCGTCTACGTCTTTTTCACAGAGACTACAATGAGGGGGTGGATCCAAGGTCCAAGGTGTCCTATTCTCCAAGAATAGGAGGAGAATCAAGAACTGAGCAGGAGGAGCCTACATTTCCACTATGGTCCTCTCTTGGAGGTATGACATAAAAGGTAAGAGCAGGGGAACAAAACAGCACTTTTCTACCTACTTGTGGGAAACCTAAAATAGGCAGTTTCCTGGACATTTGAGGTTTTGTAGGATCCATCCAAAACATAATTGAACTCTCTGCAGGAGTCCAGCAAGCACAGAGGAGGCACAGTTGAAGCCCATGGTGACCCAGGAAGCACGTGAGGAAATGGTTTCTTGTGTCAAACACAATACCCCAGTCACTTCTGTCTTCTGGCAGCCATGAAAGTCATTTAAATGTTCAAATGACAATAGAATGGCACTTTTTATCTCCAGGGCTATTAAAGGAACAATTTTATGACATCCAGAGGCTCAGCATCAAAGTTGGAAAACGTTAGGGTGAAGAAAAGTTGTACATACAGACACTGGGGTCAAAACACAGCATTCAATCTGTGTTTCCTGGACTATAGAGAGAAATTACAGGAAAGAATTTGACCAGATCTATAAAAGGAAACTTTCTAAACAAGTTTTGGACCAAAGAAGGGCCCTGAAATATAGTACCATTTAACAAACATTTGGAGAGCTAATGGACACACACACACACACACACACACACACAAACACACACACACACACACACACAAACACACACACACACACACACACACGCACTCACGCACACACGCACCCACACATGCACGCGTGTGGAGAATAGAAATGTCTATGTATAGATGGCTATAACAAATTCTGAAGGTTTAGGGAGAACCAAATTTTTCTTGTAGCAACATAAAATGGTAGGCCTTTTAGGCATGAAATGGAGAATGAACCCAGAAGACTGGAACCCAAGGAATCGAACATGTAACTCCAGTGTTCTATCATTGAGTCACATCCCCTGATCTCAGCAACCTCAGTCTCATAACCAATAGATCAATAGTGTTCATTTTAATTACTGGTATATTTGGATTTATTTTTACTCTTATCCTATACTAACTGCCATGGTTTTCTTCTTGAGTTCCTTCTTTTGGGGAAATGACATTTATTTTCTTTTTTCCTTTTCCTCTTTATTGGTTTGTAATAAAACTATATACATTCTTTTACTGGGTAACCTTAATTATTTCTTATGCTTATTGACTTAAAGAGTTCAAGTGTAACTCTATCCTCCTCTTTGGAATAAATATCAAAGAGCTTAGAATGTCTTTACTCAAATCAAACCTGCTGTTTTATATGGTGTATCTAATACACTGGTTCTACTTTTATTTCATTAACTTCCCAATTACTTTAGTAATACTATTTTTTTTAAAAAATCAACACTGACTCATACTTGTACTGTTTTATTTTTTTTATCAATTTCTTTGCTCATTTTTTGTTTCTTATACTTCTTTATTCTTTTGAATATGTATATAACTTGTATTCTTTCTCATCTCTCTTTGGGAAAAAGTTCTTCATTGTAAACCCTTTTAGATTTTGACAAAAAATATTTTTATTTCACCTCACATGATGGTTGACTGGTATACAAAATCATTGGTTACTAATATGATCCCCAGCCACCAGAGAGGCATAAATTTCATGGAAGGTAACTCATCTCCTATATGTTCCCTTTGTACCAAGAAGCCAACCAGACTTCTTTTTGGCTGTTTGTTTAAATATGCTTTCAAATAACAGCATGCAACTTTTTTTCAAATAATGATAACTTAGAGCGGTGGTTGGGAAGTGACTTATATAAAGAGAACTATTTCTCTAATAGAATAGTTAACTATTTTTCTCATTTATTACTGTATTCGAATGCAACTGAAAACGTAATACATATAATTTGATGTGTTTCTTGTATGTAATGATTGAAAACCAAAGAGTATGCGTGCTGGCAAGGGCCTCAGAGGCCATCTGTTCGAAAACCTACACTTCATATATACGTAAGAAATTGAGCCCTACGGGAGTTAATTTAGGAGTGAACTCAATTCCAGGAGAGAAATAGGGTTATACCAAGGACTCCTAATACTGCCAGGACTTCATTCACAGTAATTATTGCTTTTAACACATTTCATTTTCCAATATTTTGGGGGGGGCAAGAAAAAGGGACATTTTTAGGGTTTTCTTATCTTGTGTTTTATTTTAAACACGTCAAGTTGCACTGTTCTCTATTGAGATGAAGAAGCAGTCTATTGGCTATTCTACATTCTAGTGTAATAAATTGTACTTGAAGTGCTTGCCGTATTTTTCTTAGAATATTGTCAGTTTTAGCTGAGCCTGAAATTTCCTCTGATTTTTATTAGTCATGGAAGCAAGCCATTAAAAACTTTTCTTTCACAGAAAGTTATAATGCTAGAATGACATAAAATTGAAGTGGAGAAAGTTCTAACATAACTGCATCACCCCTAACATCTCTTTTCTCTTCCAATAAGGTTTTCTTTTATAATTCTTTGAGACGCTGCTTCTTATCCTCAAGGACAATGCAAGGGAAGTTGGTTTTCACAGAAAACATTCCTGGCTCATGATCAAAGAACCATTCCCAAGATAATTACTTGTTGACATCAGTTATAGACAGTGAATGGTGATGAAAAACAGCTTTTATTCTTTTTTTCCCCCCTCTAAGCATTTGGATTCTTAGTTCTTAGAAGACCATCATTCAGAAGGCTATGTTATTTTACAAGATTTTGCAGAAAAAAATCATGCTCACCACTGATTTAGGGAGTTTAGCATCTGAAAGCCTGATGCTTCTGCACCCTTAGACACCCCATTTCTAATTAAGTCAGAATCTCAATAGAGCTAATTTTGTAGCTGAGCAAATTCATGCTCACTGAGACTCTAGGCTTATTTATTACAGGGTCTCCAGTGCAATCTTGTTCCACAGAACGCTCAACTCTTAATACTTTTTTTGAAAGAGGAGATGGGAAGGAAGGCACGAAGGTCAGGACACAGTGACCAGGTCAGGATAAGACAGGTGGCAATAAAGCTCTTCTAACAGTCAATTTCCTTGTGGCCTACTCTTCCAATACTATTAGTGAGATACAGTGATACTGGGAGAAATTCATGACATAATCTTTCTTTTTTTACTTGAGTAGAGAAGGCCGAGTAGTCTGTCAAAATGAGAAGAAGTCTCTAGGTAGTAGAAGGTGATGAAAAATATTTTTATTCTGTATTTCCCCTCCCCCGTCCCTTGCATTTGAATTATTAATTCTTGGAAGACCACTTATAGATTCAGGAGGATATCCCATTTTGGAGAAACTTTTGTAAGCAAATCACAGGCACCTTTTTTAATATCTTTATTTAAACACTTTGATTACAATATGATTGTAGTTGGATTTCAGTCATGTAAAGAACACCCCCCTTCTCTAGTGCAACATTTCCATTATCAATGCCCCAAATTTCCCTCCTTCCCACCCCAACCCCACCTGTACTCTAGACAGACTTTCTATTTCCCTCATTCATTCACATTGTTATGATAGTTCTCAGTGTAATTATTTCTCTAACTGCACTCACCACTCTTTGTGGTGAGCTTCATATCTGAACTGGACCTTCCAGCCCTCCTCTCTTTGTCTCTGAGAATTATTGCAAGAATGTCTTTTTTTTTTTCTTAAAACCCATAGATGAGTGAGACTATTCTCTGTCTATCTCTCTCCCTCTGATTTATTTCACTCAGCATAATAGATTCCATGTACATCCATGTATAGGAAAATGTCATGATGCCATCTTCCCTGAAAGCTGCATAATATTCCATTGTGTATATGTACCACATTTTCTTTAGCCATTCATCTGTTGAAGGGCATCTTGGTTGTTTCCAGAGTGTGGCTAGTGTAAATAGTGCTGCAATAAATATAGGTGTGAGGAAGGGATTTTTGTATTGTATTCTTGTGTTCCTAGGGTATATCCCTAGTAGTGGTCTAGTTGGATTGTATGGGACCTCAATTTCCAGGTTTTGGAAGAATCTCCATATCACTTTCCATAAAGGTTGGACTAGATGGCATTCCCATCAGCAGTGAATAAGAGTTCCTTTCTCTCCACATCCCCGCCAGCACTGATTGTTCTAATTCTTTGAATCACAAGCACCTTTGATTGAACTTAACACAATGGATAAATGCCTTATCCTCTAGGACCCTTAGACATGTAGTTTTAATGAAGCCAGCTGAATGAAAACAGACTTTTGAAGGTGAGCTAGTCTAAGGGTCACATTGGAAGATAAAGAAATAAAGTGCAGACAGTTATATGCACTACCCCACCACTTTACCATTAGTAATCTCTAGATTTTACTAGCAAATCACCCTGCTCTTTTGAACTCAACATCCAATTAAAAAAAAAAAAAGAAGAACAAATCACTGTACATCCTGAGAGTAGGATCAAGTACAATCTTCTCAAGGCCTAATGGGAACCTCAGCTTTAGAGTGCAAGCATAGAGCTGGCATTTTACTTGTTAAGTCCCAGGAGCATTTCTGAACCCTGCTGCTGGGCAGCCGCAGTCTGACACACATTCCTTGGCCTGCAATCCTACTGCTGTAGATCTGTGAGGCTCCCGCCGGGAGAGGAGTGAAAAATTAATGAGAAGCTCAGAAAAGCTCATTTCCAGGGCTACAGAGATTGGGAGGGCAATGAAAATTGAAAGTGACGGGAAAGGTTTAAGCTATCAGCCTCAAGCTCTGGCAAAACATATAAATGGGGTGCAAATATAAATATACCCCCCCACACAAAAGGAACCCCACTGCAGAGCTATTTAGAGAAGGACTGGTTCTGAATTCTAAACACCCAGGCAGAGCTCTTTGGGATTCATTTGCAGGCATCCATCCTTCCTTCTCTGAGGTAGTCAGTCCACAGCTATCAGAAATGATCAGCATATCCCAGGTTCCATTAAGCTAGTATTTTCTTTCCATGAGAAAAATATTTTTTTAACCAATTCTAATGTGTGTTTTCTAATTCTGCTTGGGCATAACTGCTGTAAATGTTTATTAGAATAAGACTAATTTTTTGTATGTTTTTGTTTTTGAGCCATACTTGGTAATGCCCAGGGGTTACTCTTGGCTATGTGCTCAGAAATTGCTCCTGGTTTGGGGGACCATATAGGATGCCGGGGATCAAACTCAGGTCCATCCTGGGTCAGTTGCGTGCAAGGCAAACACACACTACCGCTGTGCTATCACTCTGGCCCCTAGAATAAAGACTAATTTTTAAAAATCAGATACTTAAAACATTTCTTTGCTGAATTATTTTTTTTTCTTTTTCAACAGGTGATAGGTTCCATTTTCCAAGTAGAAAAATTTGAACTTAAAATTAAAGACGGTATCTGATTTTATTGATAAAACTTGATGTCCAACGCAGAACAAAATGGAACAAATCATTTCTAATGGGTACTGACTGTGGGGCTCTATTTGTGTTGATGTCTCTGACTGCCCACTGCTCTTGTTCTGGCCCTCACATGTTCGTTCTCAGCTTGTCCTTATGTGCAAATACCGGGGCATGTGCTCCTAGCTATGAGACTATTATTTTGTGGAATGCAACCACAGAGAAGAGTGATTGCTCAGAATGGTCCGAGAACTAGGAAATCAGGAGATTGCTAAATAATTAAAATACTCACATTCCTTTTCTGATTAAAACTATGTACAAGTCCAGTATTGTGTGTCTGTGTGATTGTTGATTCTCTGTAAAACTACTATTTTTAATGCAGTTTTCACATAAAATTTAACACAATAATGTGTTAGCAGATCTCAGTCTTTCTGACTTGATTTCTTTCTTTTTTTTTTCCCAGAAAGTCAAGCAGAACCTGGTTTTTAAAAAGTCAAAAATGACTGTTCACAACCTCCCAATGAGAACAACGGGGTCTTCATCTCATTCACTGCAGTTATGAGTTGACCTGTATTTCCCCCAATTCACATATTCAGATCCTAGTCTCAACCTCCTGCCTTGCCAGTAATTCAGAATCTGATTTTATTTGGAAATAGTGTCATTGAAGATGTAATCAGATTGAACTGGAGTCAGGTTGGAGGTAAGGTGAACTGCTAATTCAATTTGACCTGACTTCTTACTAAAGAGGAAATCTGACAGACAAGCATACAGGGATCACACCAGGTGAAGGCAAAGGCAGAGACCAAGAATGACAAAGGTCATTAGAAAACCATCCTAAGTAGGGAGAGAGGCATGGAACAGGCTCTGATTCTCTGTCCTCTGTCAATAGTGAGCCTGCTGGTACCCCATGATCTCAGTTTTTTAGCCTTCAGAAATAAGAGCCCCCACTTTCTGTTTATTCAGTCTGTGGTATTTGGTATAGCAGCCTTAAAAAATGCAACTGAGACATACAGTCAATGGCCGAAAAGCCTAATTTTCTTGCAGGTGACCAGGTTCAATCTCTAGCACTGCCTGGTCCCTGAGAGCCAAGAGTAGACCCTGAGCACAGATCCCCAAACAACCACCACAACAAATGCAACTGCTTTGTGGAGTGAATACTTGTCTCTGAGGCAACCCATTGCAGGCACCTGTACTTCCAGTAACTGTCACTCTTTTATGGTGTCTGGGGGCCTGCTGAACCCTCTGTCACCAGAAGGACTCCTTCTCAAAGGCAGAATGCCCTTCCACTTTTTATCTCCTGAATTCATACCTCTTCCTTTTCAAGAAAAGCTCTAATGAATCACCAGGATCAAACCCAAAAGCTCACTCCGATTTCTCCTCCACCTTCACTCCCATCTACTCTCTCCCAAGTGCTGTCATTTTGCCTCCTCCTGTCTCTCTCCTTTTTACTCCAGTTACCACCACTTACACAAGCTCCAATTATCTCTTGCCTAGACTATTATAATACCTTCTAACTGGCCTCCTCCTGCCAGGCTCTCTTCTGTTCCAGTGGATTGGATCCATAACTGCCAGTGAGTCACCCAAAGTTCAGCTGTGATTATGTCATCTCCTTGCTCAAAAGCCTCCAAGTGAATCAAGGCCATCTCTGCAATCTATACTATTTTCCATGACCTAATCCTAATGCCTTTCAGAACCTGCCTCTTATTAACCCTTGTTCCACTTCAATCATACCTTTGATGCTCTAGATCAGTGGTCCTCAAACTATGGCCCGCGGGCCACATATTGTATTTGTATCTATTTTGTTTCTTCATTGCAAAATAAGATATATGCAGTGTGCATAAGAATTCGTTCATAAGTTTTGTTTTTACTATAGTCAGACCCTCCAATGGTCTGAGGGACGGTGAACTGGCCCCCTGTTTAAAAAGTTTGAGGACCCCTGCTAGATCCAGTCTAGTCTTCTGGGCTTTTATTTAAACCATTTGTTCTGTCCCAGCTGTACCCTCATTCCTAATTTTCTTTGCCAAAATTCTGTCTACTCAACGACTGTTGCTCTGTCTTATAGTTAATTTGTAGGGTCTGGAGTGTGTGGACCAGTTTGGCTCTGGAGTGTATGAACCAGTTTGATTCTGGTGATCCTGAGTTGTGACATTGGCCAGATACTGAATTTTATGGCATTTTAGTTTCTACAGATGCAAATGAGGCTAACAGTACCTTTATAGGGTTATAAAAATTAAGCAAGAAAATTCATGAACCACATATAGACTCATATCAAATACATTAAATATTGAGTATGTATCATTTTTATTCAAGCTTTCTATATCCCAATGCCTCTGCTCTTAGGCCAGGCAAGTGTCTTATATCATCATTTTTGGACATGTCTCTTCTTGAATTTATAGTTTTTAATATTTATTTTTGAACTTGGAATGTTTCATTTCTTAGCCCTTTGGATATCAATTACAAAGTCCGCTCAGAACTGTGTGTTGTCATCACTTTTGTGCTCTGTTGCCATCTGTACCTCGCAGGGGTCCTCAAACTTTTTAAACAGGGGGCCAGTTCACTGTCCTTCAGACTGTTGGAGGGCCAGATTATAGTAAAAACAAAAATTATGAACAAATTTCTATGCACACTACATATATCTTATTTAGAAGTGAAGAAACAAAATGGGAATAAATACAATATGTGGCCCGCGGGCAGTAGTTTGAGGACCATTGCTCTACAGGTTGGCTACATCTAAGTATCTCAGAGAGGAACCATAACTTTCATCTCCGTGTTCAAGAGCTATCTTATGTTGGCCTTGACTAAGTATAACTGAGTGTTCACTAAACTAGGGGAAGGCCAGCCACCGAAGCATTCAAGCACACAAATAAGCCAATGATGCCAATGGACAATCATTCTGTCTGTCATAATGCCTTTCTACCCCTACTGGTGCTTGCATTTCTGGTTTTCCAGGTGTTTGGTGCTGACTTAACACATATAGAATGAAGGCAGTAGTATTCCCGAATGGAGACTTTAGGTCATTTTCCCTAATTGTAGTCATTCTCAATTGGGACTAAATTAAGATAGTCAAGGAACCACTTCTTTTGTGCCTCTAGAGTGCTTTGTGCTACCTCCTGATCACTTATCTTACAGCCTCCTAATTACCAGCTGCCAGTTTTGTGGCTTCCATTAGTGTTTGCTCAGTGTGGGCAGATAGGCTTATTTAGACCCCACTTTTCTGGGCCTGACATTTAGAAGATCTTGGGCAAGTATTTGCTAAGCAAAAGAATTTTCAGGAGAAGCCAGAGCTAAAACAATACTATGTACATTAAATAACTTCAGACAGAAAATGATGTTCCCTTTTATTCTTTGGTTTTTTGAATGTTCTATTGCTAAGAAGAAATATATGATCAAATACTATTGATTTCCACGCCATAATTTCTGAATTGAGCAATAGTCTTAGCTATAGACATGTACTCTGCTGACCTTGAATCTAGCTAGACCTAGAGTGTTTTCTTTTCTAAAAATGATGCTCAGAGTCAGTGAGCAGAAAGTCCCCTGGGCAGATGCCTTGTAGCTCTAATGGGCTTTGTCAGGCTGGCAATCTGCAAGTTCTGATAAGAGACGACAGGTACCAATGTATCATGGCTAACTGCAAGTTTCAGTGCACACAGGCCCCCTAGAAGGGATAATTCTGTGGGCTCCCATTTCAAGAAACAAAACTAGTGCTAATAGAAAGGAAATAGACTTGAATAGGGCAGTTCCTGTCTTTCTATGATGGTTTAGTTGGCCAATGAAGGCTGGACAATTTCTGTGTCTGAAAAAGGGGATAACTTTGGAGGAGTTCATGTCAGCAACAATTTCCATTTCTTACTCTGTAAAACTGGTGACTGCATAAAAAGATTTAAAAATTATTTAAAAAATATATGATGTGGGCTGTTGCCAAGCCTTGGCTCATGGAAACTAGTTTCTCTTCCCTAGTGGTAAACCAAAACATTGAGTATGGGCAGGTTGGTGTGCCATATTTCTAGAGTTCAAATCCTGGTTTTGCTCTCTACAACAGTGTGACCTTGGGGTAAGAGCTTACCTTCTGTGCTTCTGTGCTCTTCTCTGCAAGATGGAAGTAAGCATAGTTCATATCTCATATATGTGGGTGATAATTAATGTAAGTTTATATATGTAATGACCTTGGAAGAGTGAGGAATATAGCAATAATATGAAGTTAGGTCAAAATGATGTGTAGTTAAAATTCAGTGAGAACACATCTTTTGTAATTATTTGGTGTAAAAGTAACACATACTTAAGGCAATCATTCAAATGCAGAGAATAAAATGTTAAACGACCTTAATCTAATCACTATATCCACGTCTCTCATTCCCCCATCACAATACTCTTGTATATTTATTTCATATTTTTGCCAAAAATGTTTAGTCAAATTCATAACATGTATATTGAATTGAATACTAGAAATTTGCTGAGAGTCGATTATTACACAGGATCTCATTATATGCAAAAAGTGGTAACTATGTGCAAAACAATGTTAATTAGCTTGAGTATATTAATCAATCATAGTGTTGTAGGAATAAAATCTGCACAAGTGTGTTTGAGAAATAAAATTTAGGAGAAGGACTTATTAGCAATAGTGCAAACCACAGTGTCAAAAAAGAGAGTGAATGAATGAGTGAGAGAGAAAGAGAAAGGTGACCTTTCTGCCCCATAGATAGGTGAGGGAGGGTGGGTATGAGGGAAACTGGGGACTTTGATAACAAGAAATGTGCATTGTACTGCAAACCAAATCAAACCAAAGTGTCTAAAAAGAGAAGAGAGAGAGAGAGAGAGAGAGAGAGAGAGAGAGGAGAGAGAGAGAGGGAGGGAGGGAGGGAGGGAGGGGAGGGAGGGAGGGAGGGGAGGGAGGGAGGGAGGGAGGGAGGGAGGGAGGGAGGGAGGGAGGGAGAAAGAGAGGGAGAGAGAGAGGGAGAGAGAGGGAGAGAGAGGGAGAGACCCCAGAGACAGTAAGGAAAAAGGGCACCAGGGAGAATGAGAGGGAAACTGGGGACATTGGTTGCAGGAAATGTGCGATGGTGAAGGTTGTTGTACATTGTATAACTGTAAATCAATCATGAACAACTTTATCTGAGGGGGGGAAAACAGCTGTATTATGAACAACGTTGTAACCACTGTAAAAAAAAAACAATTAGGGAAAGGAGGGATAGCATAACAGTTAGGGCACTTGCCTTGCAAATGCCTTTCTAGGCATCCCATACTGGTCCCCTGAACTGCCAAGAATGATTCCTGAATGTAGAGGCAGTGTAAGCCCTGAGCAGTGCAGGATGTGGCCCCTTTACACTACCCAACAACTGCCCCCATCTTATAAACAAGAGAATTTAAGATGTAGAGGTAAAATAAAAATAAAACATAAAAAATAATAATCATATAAATAAGAGAGTATTACAGATATTATTTTATACCTGACTTTGCTTTTCTTTTTCTTTGCATTTCATTTCATTTCTTTTCTTTTTTCTTTTTGGTTTTAGGGCCACACACAGTGATGCTCAGGGGTTACTCCGGCTCTGCACTCAGAAGTCGCTCCTGGCTTGGGGGACCATATGGGATGCTGGGGATCGAACCGAGGTCTGTCCTGAATCAGCCACATGCAAGGCAAACACCCTACCGCTGCGCTATTGTTCTGGCCCCTGACCTTTCTGTTCTATTAGACTGTCCCTTAGAGTTCTCTTCATATCTACAGCTATAAATCCACTTGTACTTTCTGTGTGTGTCTCATTGACTATCTAATGTGCAGAAAACCATGATTTATTTAATCAGGTTCTCAATGATCACATTGATCTTAGTTCCAGTTTTCAGATATTAGGAACAACGCGTGGAGAGGGAACTTGCACCTTCGTTTTACTGTGAACTGCAAGTGTACATGTCATTGAAACCCCTGCAGATTTACACCATCGTTTGACTATTGTCCTTCCTCAAGTCAGTAACTGCAGCACTGGTTCTCTGGTTAGATTTTTTATCTTTCTTTTACCCTCCTTTGCTAGGCTCATGATTTGCAAGGTCAAGTGTAAGTGCCTTGACAATTTTGATTACACTTGTCAAACTGTTCTCTGAAAAGTCTGACTGATTCATCCTTCCACCAAAATTATCTGAGAGTGGCTCTTTCCTACTTTCATTTGCACTGGCTTGCTTTTATTTTTTTTTTTTTTGCCAAAGTCATAAATAAAACATGATATCTTCTTAATTGCCTTGTATTAAAAAAAATCTTGTACTAATTGTCTTGTGTGTTTTATGAGAATGAATGAGCTCCTTTTTTTAAACTGATGGGTTATTTGTTATTTTTCTTTGATTTGCTAGCTCAAATGTTTGGCCCAAACAATGTGTTTTGAATCAAAAATAAACACTTTGCTATTTGAAAAATCTTTATTGGTGACTCATTGCTTATAGGATTAGGTTTGGAATTCCTAAGATGACAAAAGAGGCCTGTGACCTTGTCCCTTCTAATCCTCCTCTCTCACAAGGTTGCAACTCTGGCATTAAATAGGTGGTCTAGTCAGAATAAAGAACTAGTCACAAGTGTCTGCTCCTGCTCCCAGCTTTCTTTCTGCTCTTCACTGAAGGGCTGAGAACAGCTGTATGGGCGCCAAGCATCTCACACACCCCAAAATTCACTGAACTGAAGTCATGGACTGAAGGAATTCCAAATTCCATATGTTTATTTTAGACAACCATTATGAAACATTCATTATTTTTCTTGTTGACCCATTAAATCAAAAGATGTGAAAACACACTGGCTTTTCACACAGTTCAATCCTTAGCACTTCTTATGGTCCCCAGGGTATCACTAGGTATTTTCTGAGTAAAGAGTAAGCTTTAGCGACAGCAACAAAACAACAACAAAAGAAGCCAAAAGAACCCAAACTACTTGTAAATAATATATTTTATGGTTTTTGCTCATTTGTACTAGTAATGCTATCTATCTGTCCAGTTATTTTCTAGCAAGTGCATCTAAAGTTTAGTTCTGATGGTCAAAATGTTATTAAATACATGGAGATTATAATATTTACACCAGGAGGTTAAAATAAACTGAAAAGAAAAAAAAAACAGTATGAATTAAGGCCATTCTCAGGCCTTAATTCTGAGAATTCTTAATTCTTTTTTTTTAATTAATATCTTTATTTAAACACCTTGATTACAAACATGATTGTGGTTGGGTTTCAGTCATGTAAAGAACAACCCCCTCACCAGTGCAACATTCCCATCACCAATGTCCCAAATCTCCCTCCTTCTCACCCCTCAGGTCTCATTCTCCGAGACCTCACAGGAGAGACTGCCTGGCATTGTAACATCTCCCAGATGAGAAAGGCCTTTTCTTCAGGGCTTCTCACTGACAGCTACAACAGATCTCCTCTGAGCTGCTGTGTCCCAACCCTGCTGTGTGTGAACTCATTACTCTCATATCACACCACGTTTGCAGAAAGCAAGGGCCAAAAAAAAAAGTCCCATTCAATATGTCCCAGAATCAGGACTCTTCTACTTTAGAGACAAAAACACAAAGGAAGGAAATGCTACCCACAGATTTGTGATAGGAGTACTATCAGAGCACCTACCAGAAGCCACTTTTTTTTATTATTAATATCTCTATTTATACACCTTGATTACAAACATGATTGTAGTTGGGCTTCAGTCATGTAAACAACACCCCTCTTCACCAGTGCGACATTCCCATCACCAGTGTCCCAAATCTCCATCTTCCCCACCTCTCCCTCATTTTTTTTATTTGGTCTGTTTGTTTTGGAACCACTCCCAGCAGTGCTCAGGGATTATTCTTGACTCTGCAGTCAGGTTCAGAGATCACTCAGAGATTGAACCCAGATGGACTACAAATAAGGTAAGCACTGCACTCTGTCCACTGTACTATCTCTGCCTGCCCCTCACCCCCATCTAGGAATTCTTAGGAAGGTGCTTTGGGGGACTAAAAACAAGGGCTCTAGTATGGTTTAATATTCTGTTTAAGTATGGGAGCAAGATAAATGCTATTTATAATTTGATTCCAACAGAGTGAAAAATCATTATGAAAGAATGAAAGTGGATATGTAAAAAATGATCAGAATTTGCAAGTGTCAGGAAAAAGGGTGAAGTTGCTATTTTCAAACTTTAATGCAATCTGTTGTTTTTATTTTAAAAGCATCTCTTTAACTTTCTTTTTAGAATCCAAATTCAAAATTATGACAGTAATTACTTTTCACGAGAATGTAGTCTTTGATGAACACAGGCAAAGGCTGGTTTGGAGATATTTATTTATTTACCATTAGAACTTAACATGAAAACCCATCAGTCTTTTCAGACCCACCAGAAACATGTGGTTAAGAGAAAGAAATATCTTTGGAAACCTGACCCAAATCTATCAAGTGTTGCCACAGAAAGGCCAGTGAGAATTACCCACCGGTAACAGGCAATTCTCTGCTAATGAATCTTTCCAGTTGTCCATGCATGAAATAGAGTTTGTGCTACAATGGACAAATTGTATAACTATCTTTTTTTTTTTTACATAGGAATTCATTATTGTAAAATAATGTTGTGGAATTGCATTCATAGTTGCTTCATATAATCTTTGAAGAAACATCTGGGAAAATAATTAGCACGATGCTCAAAATGGCCCCAGGACCAACCAGACCTTGTATGCTGGAAGGCATTTAAAGGCTCTTTTCATGGGCACCCTTGACAAAATATGCAGTGGTAGCAAGCTGCTTTGTGAAATCTCAGAGCCTTTCAGGGCTCCCAAGAACCAGGAACTATAAACCCCAGCAATGTGAACTGGAACAGCTTTTCAGAGGACACAAAGATGTTGCTATGCCATAGAAGAGACATTCATTCACTTCAGAAATTCACACTCGATTAATTTGGGGACAAAAATAGACTAAACGTTACAATGGTCTTCTATGCCAAAATTATATCTGCATTTGGACCTCATTAGCAGCCTTCTTAACTTCTCTACAAAGACCCCTCACAGCCTTCTTTATTATAATTCAATTTGATCAGACAGAAAAGTCCATCAAGGCACTGGAGGTTATCACCAAGTCCCCATTCACTGGTCAGGCTGCCACTAAAGAAAGATTGGAGACTACACAGTGCTGTTTTTATTCAAGACAGTTCATTAACATCTCACACATTTCATAGTCACACTTTGTCCACACCCCAACTTTTCCTCAGGCAGACAAACAGAAGGAGGGCTGCCCTTCAGGAACTATTTGTTTCATTAATGTGCAGTCTCACAGTCTTATCTTTCTCTTTATTCACTTTATTTGGGGTTTGTTTTTGTTTTGGCCAAACAATCCACAAACTATAACTGATTTCATTGACAGAGGTCTTGTTCTTCAAAGCTTCTCAGAAGTAGACACTAAAAGTCCCCAACACACATGAAGTAAACAAAGAACCATCTACACAAGCAGCCATGTTTGCAATAACTTACTCTGCATAAAAGCAGTGTTTTTAAGTCAGGAAAAATGGTGATATTTTCATGCCAGGAGACCCTGAAGACAGGTTTGCATGCCAATCCATTTGGGTTTTACCATGAGCTAGATGAGTAATGCTGGGAAAGTTCTTACCTGCTCCATCCCCACCTTGAAAAGATATGAGGAGCTAAGTACCCACCAGACTGTGCTGATCAGAGCACCATTATAGTAGAGCAGGCTAATGCCTGATACAGGGTATACCCAGCTAGTAGCCATAATCAATGTGAGAAGTTCTGGTATTTGCATGTTATCCTTGCTCGGGGGCCATGCTAATCTCTTCTGTATCATTCCAATTTTAGTATATGTGCTGCCGAAGTGAGCACAAGAGAA
Organism: Suncus etruscus; assembly: GCF_024139225.1. Lineage (NCBI taxonomy): Eukaryota > Metazoa > Chordata > Mammalia > Eulipotyphla > Soricidae > Suncus > Suncus etruscus. The sequence goes on along the minus strand of NC_064865.1, from coordinate 42,693,596 downwards.
GTTCTGGTATTAAGTAAGCAAAAATAAAAATCAAATGAAAAGGTTGAAGATTTGGGAAGCCCGGGAACACTGATCTCCATTGGAGATAGTGAAAAAAGAAGTATGCACTCATCTTTCCTTGAACTGCAAAGGGGAGTAAGAGAACAGTGTTGGTTGAGTTGTGGTGAGAAAGGGATCCTCATCCCCTTTGGATGGAATGTCATCTGATATCATCTGAATGTCTTTAGAGGTTCAGCCTCTAAAAAAAACAATATGGAGATCTATGCAAAATATAGCAATGAAACTATCATATGACTCAGTAATACCACTTCCGGGCATCTATTCCTAAAAAACTTTCATTCAAAAGGATAAATGTACACCTATATTCACTGCAGAGCTTAGTACAATAACCAAGATACAGAAAAAAAAAAACCTAAAAGTCCAACTTTGGATGGTTGGATCAAGAAGTTATAAAGGTCTGTATACACAATGGAATACTATGCAACTCTAAGAAAGGACAAAATCATGCAATTTGCAGCAATAGAAGGGAACTAACAGATATGGTGAGTGAAGTCATTTAGAAAGCAAAGGATAGATACAGAATAGTCTCACTTATATGTGAGACTTAAAGACACACAGCTAGGTAGTAACAAAGGTCCAAAGGCAACATAATGGAAGAACTGATCCATACAACTAAATGTGTGTGTGTGTGTGTGTGTGTGTGTGTGTGTGTGTGTGTGTGTGTGTGTGTAGTAAAAGAGAGAGGTGCTGGACTTCTTGGGGAAATTAGGTGGGTACACTGGTGATGGGTCCATGAGAAAGCATTATTAAAAGTATTGTAAACCACAGAGTACAAATCAATCAATAAAAAAAAAAGCTATGATTCAAAAATGTCCCAAGAGTCAATGACTGTGCATTCTGAAGAGCCAGGAAGAGGAGCCCAGCTCTCTAACAGTGGCTTCAACCTTCAAGGCTGTAAGACTAGGCAGAGATTACCCCTAAGGAGGGAAGAGGTAAGGCATGGGGACTTTAGACTGATGGGAGGGGGCAACATTGTTCATGGACCCTGAAATAAATGCATTTGGGGACCAGAGCAGTGGCACAGCGGCAGGACATTTGCTTTGCATGCGCTGATCTAGGATGGGCTACAATTCAATCCCCCTGTCCTCCCATATGGTTTCCCAAACCAGGAGTGATTTCTGTGTGCATAGCAAGGAGTAAACCCTGAGCATCACCGGATGGGACTCCAAAACAAAAACAAAACAAAAAAAATGCATTATACAGGGAAACTCAAAAGGGCTTGCACATCTGTAAAGGCAGAATCAAGACCTTTAAGGGGGGTGTCATACTTTTATTTGGTGAGCTCTGGAAGGGCCCTGCAGAGACCTGGTATTGTCCTGGAACTACTTATGAGAACCTGAGGTTCATGGCTCTCACAAGCACTCAGGAAGGGAACTAGTAAGCTTCTGAAAATTAAGTGAACCACAGAAATATCAGAACTCTAAGGGAGATGAAAGAAGGAAAAAAGAAGAAATGGTAGAAGGGAAGCAGAGCTGCAGAACAATATGGCAGCAAAACTGACAGTCATGCTGCATACAGAGAGAAGTTCTGGAGTTCACAGTGCTTGCACATCTGGGGAGCAGGGAGTAGGAAGCTTGCATGAAAAAGCAATAGGGGGTGCAAAGGAGCTGGAGATAACAGCAGGAGAGAACTTTGGACAGTGGGAGAGAAGTTGGAGGAAGGGGGTGAAGAAATGAGTGCTGGAAGTGAAGCCTCATTCCCCACCCTTTCTCCCTAGGTAACTTGACCTTACCTGCAAGACCCCACCCATTCCTGGGAGGGGTCTTGGAAAAGGTAGATAAAGCCTTTGAACCAGGGAATTGGGGGCTTTTTTGCTGTCTTTGCCCTTTTGGTCTTTGGCTAGCATGGAGGTGAAAGGGAAGATGGCTGAAAGGAGTTAAGGTGCAAGGCTAAGAATGGCTGTGCTTGAAAGGTTATGATATAGGCCACACACATGTGATGAATAGGGCATGAATAAAGCTGATACTTCCTGATGCCTGTCTCTGGATGAGTCTGATTCCGCTGTTCACTTAAACCTGGGACCCGCCAGCTGAATGGGGGTTGCGGAGCCATGTGGCCTGGGATGGCAGAGAAAAATCCCTCCATCCATCTCCATCCAGCACCATTGTTAATTATTTAACACTACAGGAAGAAATTGGAACTTGTGCAGATTTTCCATTCAAGATTTTCTGGGAAGGAGCTGGAGCAATAGTACAATAGGCAGAGCAATTGTCTTGCATGTGGTCAACCCAGGTTTTATCCTTGACACCTCATAGGGTCTCCTGAGCTTAGATCCAGGAGGAAGCCTTGTGCACAGCCAAGTCTCAAAAGTTAAACAAATAAACAAACAAAAAAAAACAGAAAAAAAAAGACATCTGTATAAAAGGAGGCAGAAACCCATCATCTAAGGGTGAGGCACCAAGAAAGGGAATTTTGTGATGATGCTCAAGGACTGTATTTTTTGTTTGTTTGTTTGTTTTTGGGTCACACCCAGCAGCACTCAGGGGTTACTCATGGCTCTATGTTCAAAATTGCTCCTGGCAGGCTCAGGGGACCATATGGAATGCCGGGATTTGAACCATCAACCTTCTGCATGCAAGGCAAACGCCTTATGTCCATGCTATCTGCCGGTCCCAGAAGGCCAGTCTTCAATCTTTTTGCTTTCTTGTGCATGTTAACCACAGAACTTTCATTTAGAGAACACACCAGTCTTCAAGGGTGCCCAGATCCTGTCTAGGAGTTGAACTACATTGTCCCCCTACCCTAGCTCTGTCCTTCACAAAGAGTCAGACTGAATCAAAAGCCACATGTCATTGCCTTCTCAAAACTGGCCATGTTTGAAACATTAGTTTCCTGAGCCCATAGTTTAGGTTTTGTTGAGGCTTTTGACTTGTCACAAGTCTCTGTTTCTTAAAAGCAGATGAAGCCGGTGCCATCTTGTGCCGCAAGTCACTTCTTCCTATAGAAAATACTCTGCCCATAATGCAATGGACCAAGAAGAAGTTGGATAGGACATTTGTCTAGAGGCCACTCTCTTTGATCCTGTCACAATGCACATTCATAGAGAGAAGGAAAATGAAGGGAGCTTACTAGAAAAACCAGGTATGGGCTACAGCTCTGTGGAAATGAACAAAGGACCTAACAGTAGGCAGTTACCCCCATTACAGTTAGAGACATTATCTAAAATAAGAGGGCTTCAGAATTGTCATCTTCTCTTCACGTTTGACAAAGACTACACCTATAAAATCAGTCATCTTTCATTATTCTTGGCTGCTTCCTTGCCTTTTTTAATGTATTTCAAGAAAAAGGAGTCACAGATAAGACTTACAATGTACAAGGAACTATTCTAAGAGTTTTCCAAAGTGAAAGTCTTTTTCCATCTTCCCAACTTCCTGAGGTGCCAGTTTTATCCCTATTTTAGATGCAGGAACAGAGCACAGAGAGTACAAGTTAGTAACTAGGGAGCTCTGCAGTCAGTCTGCCCTCCAACCAATTTTGGATGGCACCTCTTTGCTGCATTGAACTCCTACTTACCTAAGAAGTTAGCGGCCAAGAAACAATTCCAACAATAAGTCTGGGTCTGGGCCCTACCTGTGACTTGTTTTAACCAAGAACTTCTGTAATTAGGATCATAGATTGACTCTGGATATGTCTTACAAAATGCCTGATACTTCTACTTTATGTTTCTAGGGCCATGAGCATTCCTGCTAGAGATGAAAGAGAGAGGGGGAGGGAGAGGGAGATAAAGAGAGAGATAGAGAGAGAGAGAAGGAGAAGGGGAGAGAAAGAGAGAAAGAGAAAGAGAGAGAAAGAAAGAGAGAAGATGGAAAAGCTCTCAAATACAAGTGGAAGAGAGATCAGTTTTCTCCAGGTCCTGGTCAGTCTCCAGATGACTTCAAGCCCATCTGTCTACCCATGATTGAGTCATGCAACAAAGTACAACAGAAGAACTATCCAGCTGAACTCAATCAATCCTCAGACCACAAGAGACAATATAACAGGATTATTTCTTCATACCACCAAGGTTTAGGACATCTGGTTAACCAAAACAGCAGTGTTGGCCTACTAACCTGAGGTTCAACAGATGGGGTCATGCAATATTAAAACCTATGTACAACCAGAAAAAGTTAAAAGCAATGAGTGATGGGAAGTTCTCGAAAAGGTAAGACTCTTTGTTGTTTGCTGCAAGCACTGCCCTTTTTCCTATCAAATCTTGTAACAGAGAACTCCAAAGTAGAATGGATTGTCCTCTCAGTGACCCGGAGTTCAATCAGTACTTATTGGGCACCCAATATGTCAGGAACTCTGCTTAATGCAAGGAGGCAAAGGGAAAAATTGCTGCATCAAATTCACTGAGATGATGATTTCATCTTTCCAACCAACTCACGAAAAGCACTGATTTGCTCCAGATTCATCATGCTTCCCTTAGGGATATTTATTTTTTTTACAAATGAGGCATTTACTCCACTTTGCTGGCTAACACCTAGATATTCCCTTTGTGAGTCATGATGGATCTTTGTTGACTGTTTATGCCTGACTTTTCCTTTTCTTTCTTTTTTTTTTTAAGTAATCAAATATTCTAGCCACCCAAAGAGAGTGCAGGATTCAGCCAGATGCTGGAAGCCCTGAGACTTGGTTTGATGGCTTCTCCTTAACATCGAATGCAAAACAGTGCTCTGATTAGTTGCATGTTTGCTTTACGAGTCATGAGAATTGTCATTAGTGAAAAATGTGAGGAAATATATTTGTTTGCTTAACAGTCTCTCAGCTGATATTTCCCTTCTTTCCTTTGAAATACCAAAGCCATAGTAAGAATTTTGCAACTTGACACTATTTCACCCATCTCAAATGAAAAGCAGCCAAGCCAGAACACACCCCCTTTGGGTAATGCATTGATGCTTTCCCCTCCCTACTAAACTTTAAAAAAGTCTGTTTGCTCTCTTCTCAGTTGGTCCTCAACTCCAAGTTTCTTAAGCCCCAGTCATAGGACTTTTCTGAAATTGTTCCCGCAAGGCTAAAAATGAACTTCTCAACCCTTGGCATCATCTCAGGACTTAGAAAAAGTTGCCTCTCTTCATTCTCAAGCTTTCTCCTCTCCTAAGTTAATATTACCCTTCCCCTCTTGGAGAGTTTGCTTCTGACTCTGAGATGGGCACTGGCAATGTCTGTAGGTCCAGCTGCCTCTGTTCAGCATTTTTGGGCATGGAAGCAAGAGGAACACCGCTATAATCTCTCTTTGTTCACTCTATATAGTACCACTTAATGTTTACTCCTTGGAGTTCTCATTCCATCACATCAGCCATCCCCCCTGTGCTCACACTCCCAATGATTGTGCTCTTAGATTTTGGTTAAGAAGGAGGAACTGGAGAGATGGCATGGAGGTAAGGCATTTGCCTTGCGTGCAGAAGGTCATTGGTTCAAATTCCGGCATCCCATATGGTCCCCCGAGCCTGCCAGGAGCGATTTCTGAGCGTGAAGCCAGGAGTAACCTCTGAGTGCTGCTGAGTGTGACCCAAAAACCAAAAAAAAAAAGGAAGGAGTGGTGCCTTACCTGACTAGCCTAGGACAGAAAAAAACAAAACAAAACAAAAAACAAACAAACAAAGAAGCTATATCAATGCTTCTATCAAGGATCTATCTTAATATTGAAATAATTCCCAGAGATAAGGGCTGAAAAAACTGGCTCAAGAAGTTCACCGCAAAAGTGGTGAGTGCAGTTAGAGAAATAATTATGCTGAGAACAATCATAACAATGTCAGTGAGTGAGAGATATAGAAAGCCTGTCTCAAATACAGACGGGATGGGGGAGGGAGGAAATGAGGGCATTGGTGGTGGGAAGGTTGCGCTGGTGAAGGGGGGTGTTCTTCTTATGGTTGAAAACCAACTACAATCATGTTTGTAATCATGGTGTTTAAATAGTTATTATTATTTAAAATAAAAAGGCTCTATCTTGAATGCCTCTGAAGCAAAGTCAGTCTTTCTCTAAATAAGTGAACATTTCTCCCATAAAACCTTCCATTTCTACAGCCCCATTATAGCAAATGGTACCTTAACCTATCTAACCACTTGGCAAGAAACTGAAGACCCATTCTTTATTCTTCCCACTAGATCTAATCTGTAATCAAGTCTTGTTCCCTCTGTCTCCTAAACATCTCTTGCAACTGTTCATAGCATTCAGTTCCTAATGCCACTATTTTAGTCTGGGCTAGCTGCATTTCACTCCCTAACATTATAATCAACCACCTGCTAACCAGCTTCCTTGTTACGGAATCAATAGGGACACTTAATAGTCTGATGTGACAGCAAGGCAATGTCTTAATTCTATTACGAGTAAATTTTCTCTCATTTCAGACACAAGTGTCTGAAGGAGACACATCAAAAACTTCAAAAAGGACTTGGTACCACCCCAAACTTTCCTATATCCTAGAGGAAACTTTTCTAAAGATTAGAAACTTATTTGTCCCACTACCCCCCTTGCAGAAAAAAATAGCTTTATGTTCCCACAGAAATCCACCTTCTTTAATCAGACAGAAAGCTCTGATGAATTTACCAAAGCTATTCTCACTCCCTGAATCATTCCAGTGCCCTCTTAGGGGATGTATACAGAGATTGCCTCCTAGGGGAAAGAGGAACAATGGGTAGTGTTTATACTGTGAGTTGTGACCACACATAGAGGTGTAAAACTGAATATTAGGGTCATGAAAACTTTGGCAACAATAAAAGGCTTCTGAACACACAATAATAAAAAATCAACCACAACCACATCATGAATAATCCTCTGAGGATGACTGATAGTGAGAATATGGGGTTCCAGGAGATCAGTGTCTGAGTCTCTTCTGCCTCCTACCACCCACATACCAGTATTGAATCATACAAAATACACAGCCAGAGAGAGAGCAAGTACTTGTTTCTACACACTTGTCCTGGGCACAGGAGGCTTTGTCCATCCTCCATGTTCTTCAGAACCAGCTCTGCATTAGTGTTGCATTGTGTTGGCACAGCAATCACAACCACCACAACATCACAGCAACTGTGATGGCATGATTTCCAGAGTCAGAATTACATGGAGGAAAGCAGGTAATCAATTACTCCTATTTGAAAGCTGCAGTTTCACAACAATACAACTTTAGCTACACTTGGTGGGCCTCCCAATACTGAAGTAAAAATAACTCATTCTCTGAGCTAGGGGGAGGATGGCTAGCACTCTTTTAGTGCGATCACACTGGGCCTCTCTGAGACATATAGGCACTTGCATTTAATACTTTAATAAAAAAATTTGAAAAAGTTTAGTTTTAATTTTCTGTGTATCAATAAAAGCATAGTATTTTACAGGCCTGCAAGTGTGATGAATTAAAAACTTCAAGTATGTCGGGGGGGGGGGGCGGAAAAAAGAAAAAGAAAAAAAACTTCAAGTATATTTTGCTTTTGGTTGTTTGTTTTGCTCTTAGGCCACATAGATTTGTGCTCAGGGTTTACTCCTAGCTATATGCTTAGAGATCAAACTTGAAGGTGCTCAGGGGATGTATCATAAATAGTGCCAAGTATCAACCATGGGTTAGCTGCATGCAAGGCAAGTATCCCATGTACCGCACTATCTGTCTCAAAGCTTGAATAACAAAGAAGGAAGGAAGGAAGGAAGGAAGGAAGGAAGGAAGGAAGGAAGGAAGGAAGGAAGGAAGGAAGGAAGGAAGGAAGGAAGGAAGGAAGGAAGGAAGGAAGGGAGGGAGGGAGAAAGGGAGGGAGGGAGGGTGGGAGAGAATGAGGGAGGGACGGAGGGAGAGAAGGAGGGAGGGAGGGAAGGAGGGAGGGAAGAAGGGAGGGAGGGAAGGAGGGAGGGAGGGAGAGAGGAAGGGAGGGAGGAAGGAAGGGAGGAAGGAAAAATAATCTTTCCAGGAAAATGATCAATTCAGCAGTCAGTTAAATGCTAAACACTATGAGCATGGTTCATTTCATTCAAGCTTGAACATAGTTTGCAAAAATGATAGGGGGTTGTCTACTTGAGGGCTAGGGTCATTGTCCACATTTAAATAAGAAAACCCTCAATTTCTTTACTTAACCTTCACCAGAGCCTCCCACTTTCATGATTTCTGGAGCTTTGCCTGATCCTTAATAACCATCAGTTCAAGGATGCAGCTCTGTGATCACAGAGATACTCTGACAACTGTTCCCACAAAGTTGCTTTGAATTCCTTTGTCATTCATGAAATCTAAAGTCTAGTGTTTTTATAGTGCCTCCAAATGCCTAGAACCCTCTGTTCCTCTTCAAGTGAAAGGTCACTATGAGGGCAGGTCAAATTATGTCTTCCACATATAAAATACGCACATTCTAACCCTCCCCCATTCTTTGCAAACCTAAGGATCTGAATGAGATTGTCCCAGATATAAAGTAGACCCTAAATACAATGTCTGGTTTCATGAGAGAAGAAAGACAGAGATTGGAGGCAGAGAGACCCGATGAAGGCCATGTGGAAACAGAGACTCAGGATCCATGATCTAGTTTCAAGACTAAAGCAACCCCAGAAGCTAAGAGAGAATCATTGAGCAGATCATCTCTTGGAGTTTACAAGGAGAATCAACTCTGCCCAAACTTAATTCTGGGCATCTGGCCTCCAGAACTGAAAAGCAAGAACTCTGCAGCACACACTACATTGGTAGAGATTTGTTACAGCACAAATTGGAAAGTTGGAAACATATGAAAAATAATCTTCTTAGCTCCTTTTTTCCTTTCCACTCATCTGGCAAAACTCCAGCCCTAGATGACTCCAATTGTCTACTTGATCTGTAGCTGAAGATGTCTCTCTCTATGGACAGTGAAAGCCACTAGGGATGGAAACTACTTGAAATGTATTGATTTATACTTATTCATCAATAAGTAACTTTTTTCTTGATGATACTACTTCTTACCTAAAACGTTCAGTCATAAGATAGGATCACTCCCAACTTCCCACTTGCATCCTTTGATACAGAGGAGAACATGCTTATCTCTTTTATGATGCTGATCCTTCCATCTGCTCTTTTCATTCCACTTCTAACTTCTCAGCATTGTTACACTCTTTTCTTGTCAATGATCTCTCTCTCACTTTCTCTCCTCTCCTTCCCTACTCCCTAACCCTCACTTCTCTCCCCTTTTCCTTCAATGACCTTTCACATTGGCTTTTCATGTTTATGCTTCTTCTAAAATAAAATAACAACTAATCAGGAAGTCTACATACAACCATTTCCCAATCAAAACATACACATAACATATTCCTTTGGACACACAACTGTTACTCCATCATCTGTCCTCGCCCATCTCTTCCCACGTGACAGATAAATGTCACAAGAACTTATTCCTATTTTCTCCACTTCCTGCTAATTTTTTTTACAAGTGTATCTGATATCTATTCCCTAGGAATCCTCCTGCATAGCTCCTTGCAGAATTATCAATGAGTTGTAATTGGCTCAAATTTTCTGATTAACATTGGCCTTATGTCTCCATGATATAAGTAAGACACAGTGAACTAACTAGTCCATGCCTGAGACATTCTTTTCCTGGATTCTATCACACCATATTCTTATTTTTTTTTACCCCAGCCATCCTGCTACCAAGTGGCTTTTCCTTTGCATTTAGATTTGAAGATCCCAAACTCAACTCAAATGTACACACAAAACTGGAGTCAGATCGCCCCCCAGTCCACTCTGCCCCTGTTCTGCGAATTCTTTGACTCTTCCAAAGCATTTATCTTACAAAAGGCCACCACCTATCAGCAAGTAATAGTTCAATATGCATTTTCTGCACAATGTCCTTTGAGCTGGTTTTTATGCAGCTACTCTCATTTATTTTTGGTGACATTTTTAAAGCTATCTTCGTTATTAGTGATCGCTAAGCTGACCAAGCCAGCTACTCCCATTCTTGTCCTGTTTGATCTCTAGGATTCAGGCCCAATAAAGGACCAGTCTTTGGGCACTTCTCTAGCTTCACATAATTCTGTCCAGTTTTCTCTTTGCCAACTAGAGATCTTGAGTTCCTAGACTGTTCATTCTTGAATCTATATAAACATTTTCTGCTGCCCAGAGTGCTGATGGCTATAGTCCTGCCCCTATCTCGGGCCCTCTACTCTTCCCCTCTCACACGTTCCCTTTTATTGTCCAGAGCATCTTTTCCTTGCTGCCCTAATTATTTCTGCTATTGAAACACCAGCCTCATCTGCTTACTGTGCATGCCAGGAAGCCCCCGGTGAGATCAGGTCTGCTCACACTTCTATTCCCAGAACCAGGTTCTGCCTATGCTAGGAGTTCATACAAAGCTTCCTTCTTCCCCCAGCACTACAGGCACAGAGTAATGCAGAAAAACTTAGAAGAAGCACATAGAGAGTTTGGGTTCATGGTACATTTCCAAGGGCCAAACTCTGCAGCCTACGATTTTCTGTCAAGAAGAAATAAAAAGCATAACTCAGAGGCAACTTCACAGCTTATTCCTGCCAGTTCTGCTTTTTCTATAAATACAGTTCTCATTTTCAAGGAACTCAGAGAAGATGGCTATGGATGGCTATTTTGAGGAGCCACCACGTGCTCTTGTCAGAGGGAATGCAGGCATGGCTTCGTGCCCCTGGGCAGGTGCAATGGACAATCAGTCAAGGTTCTGCAGAAGTTGGGTCTTACCAGGCTGACAGTTCCACTGTCTCAAACTTTTTAAACAGGGGGCCAGTTCACTGTCCCTCAGACCATTGGAGGGTCTGACTATAGTAAAAACAAAACTTATGAACAAATTCTTATGCATACTGCATATATTTTATTTTGCACTGAAGAAACAAAACAGATAATATTACAATATGTGGCCCGCGGGCCATAGTTTGAGGACCACTGGTAGGGCAAGCCTATGAGGGACAGGCCACCACATGGGAACTTCAACCCCTGAGGGCCCTGATTTGGTACTGTCACTGGGACTGCTTTCCTCTCTCCACCAAGTGCTAAGGTGTGTCTCCAAGGGAACTCTACCCACAGTGCTATCACCACCAGTCAGAAAACAACTCAGGGTGTTGGTACTTAAGGTCTTTAAGGACAATGGCCTTCTACCTGGGAGAGGAGTAGGCTACATTGCTCATTTCCAATGTTGTCATCCTTCCTTCCTTCCTTCCTTCCTTCCTTCCTTCCTTCCTTCCTTCCTTCCTTCCTTCCTTCCTTCCTTCCTTCCTTCCTTCCTTCCTTCCTTCCTTCTTCTCTCCTTCCCTCCCTCCCTCCATTTTCCCTTCCTCTCTCTTTTCTTTCTTTCTTTCTTTCTTTCTTTCTTTCTTTCTTTCTTTCTTTCTTTCTTTCTTTCTTTCTTTCTTTCTTTCTTTCTTTCTTTCTTTCTTTCTTTCTTCTTTCCTTCTTTCTTTATTGATTTCTTTCTTTCTTTCTTCCTTCCTTTCTTTCTTTCCTTTCTTTTTCTTTCTATCCTCTTTTTCTTTCTTTCTCTCTTTCTTTCTCTCTTTCTCTTTCTTTCTCCTTTTTTCTCTTTCTTTCTTTCCTTTCTTTTTCTTTCTTCCTCTCTCTCTTTCTTTTCTCTCTTTCTCTCTCTCTTTCTTTCTTCCCCCTTTCTTTCTTTCTTTCTTTCTTCTTTCTCTTCTTTCTTTCTTTCTTTCTTTCTTTCTTTCTTTCTTTTTCTCCTTCCTTCCTTCCTTCCTCCCTCCTTCTTTCCTCCTTCCTTCCTTCCTTCCTTCCTTCCTTCCTTCCTTCCTTCCTTCCTTCCTTCCTCCCTCCCTCCCCCCTCCCTCCCTCCCTCCCTCCCTTTCCTTCCTTCCTTCCTTCCTTCCTTCCTTCCTTCCTTCCTTCCTTCCTTCCTTCCTTCCTTCCTTCCTTCCTTCCTTCCTTCCTTCCTTCCTTCCTTCCTTCCTTCCTTCCTTTCTTTCTTTCTTTCTTTCTTTCTTTCTTTCTTTCTTTCTTTCTTTCTTTCTTTCTTTCTTTCTTTCTTTCTTTCTTTCTTCCCCTCCCCATTTCCTTCTTTTTGTTTTGTTTTGAGGTTACACTCAGAGGTGCTCAGTGCTTACTTCTGGCTCTACAGTCAGGGATTTCTCCTAGTGGTGCTCAGGGACCTTTTATAGTGCTAGGGATTGAAAGTGGATTGGCTGAGTATAAGGCAAGTGCTCTACCTGTAGTACTATCTATTTAAATTCCTAGTATGTAGTTTTTGTACAAGTATAAAATAATACAACTTATGAAGCAACATTTTGGAATATTTCTTTGAAGATGTTGTATATGAAGGCACACAAATTTCAGAAGTTTATAGTAACACGACAGCATAGAGCATTCTGGTAAAGGAAACTGTAGCGCTAAAGACAGATGAGATAGTCATGTCCGCTCATAAATACTAAATGGTAGAATTTTAAATAAAAATGTAAAGTATAAACATTTAATATATGGGCACATTCTTTATATTTAAAATGGATTACATAATTGCACCCATACAAGGATCTTACATACATATGCCCAACAAATGTAAACCCAACAGCTAAAATTGGCCAACCAATAATATTTTCACAATCAATTCATCTTGTATTTTTAATATTGGACTCATGCACACTGCCAGAAAAGTTTGTACTTCAAAGTATTACTTGAATATACATATAATTCATCATATTGAATGTGCTTATGTTGTCAATTTTTTTCCCTTATTGGCTTAGAACTAGCACAGAAAATATCTCTTTCCCAAAAATAAGGAATAATATTTCTGCATTCAATTAACCACCAAAAATAGTACAGTGTAAACTATTGACTTAAACAACAAAGAAAGCTGGAATAGCATTGGTTATTTCATCTCTTTTTCATGTATAATGATATTCTATATTAGATCTTTTATCTTCTGTAATTCAGGAGCTGAATATCTCATTAAAAACTATAAATAAATATCCCATTCAGCTACCAAATTAATCATTTGGCCATGAAGATCCCAAGAATAGTTGATGATAAGAATGACTGAAGCTGTTGGAGCCGAGCAATAGTACTCTTTCCTTTGTATGCAGCCAACTCATATCTAACCCCTGGCATCCAATATTAATCTCTGAGCACTGCTAGGAGTAATTTCTAAACATAGAGTCAGAAGTAACTCATGAGCACCCAAAACCAAAACAAAACAACAAAAAAGAATGAGTAAAATTGCAATTGTGCCTGTTACAGTTTTTCTTTCTCCCGAAAACATTTTAAATGAAAATTTTTAGATGTTTAATGATTATAAGTTCACTCATGTCATTGTACTTGATTCTATCAAAGGTCAATTTTCTAACTTTTTGAAAAGTCAGCACAGTAGTTAGATGCCTTTTCTTGTGGGAAGGCACCAACTGGGGCTTCTGGCCTATGACCTTAACAATCAGACTCCACGTAATTCTCTTGAGCCAGGAAAAAATGCTTACACCAGATCATTATTCAGGGCAGTACACTGATAGGGTGGAACTACTGAGATTTTCATCTCTTTGTAAGTCACTTTTCATAGCAAACTCAGAAAGACCATGCAAGGAATTGGATGGAAGCTTTGTTATTTCTTTTTCTTCCTTTTTTCACATACTACATCTCACTTTGGCTTAAGAATCAATTCCATTTTACTTCTTTTCTTATGTGCAAGAATCTCTGTATTTTTCTATTTCACTTCTGGGAAGACACACAGAAGTCATCTCTTTGGAGTGTCCCTTCCATGCAATGTTTAGGAATAAGTGAATAACCTATGTACTTTATTAATTTATTTAGGTTTTGGGGAATAACTAACTAAGAGATGCTTATGGCTTATTCCTGGCTTGCAGGACCATATGCTGGGGGTTGAACTTAGGTTGGCCAAATGCAAGGCAAATGGTCTATCTGTTGTACTATTACGTCGGCCTCCAAACCTACATGTTTCTAACAACTTATGTATACAATGACTGATAGGGTGGGGATTAGAGTGAGGGAGAGAGCTTGGTCAGGAAGCAGCACTTCAGAGATATAAGAAGCCCATAGGCTCTTTCCAATCAAACCAATGATTGTTAGAAAGCTTTTGACCAAAAATCCCAGCATAGTCCACACATAGGACCTGGTAATATTGGCTATAAGAACTAGTAACAACTTAAAGAACTTTCTGCAGTGTTCTATCTCAGTTATTCTCTTCTATTGTCCCAAGCAATTAGAATGAAAATAATCAAGTCTAGACCAGTGTCCAACTATAAAAGCAGATTATTTCCTACTTCATGAGAAGTTTGGAGTAGGGATCAAAAGACTGAAGGGACATAAAATTAAAGAAGAGAAAGTAATTTCTGAGGTTCTACAAAATGCAAGGAAGACAGATATGAAATAACAATCTAGGGAATGACCCAGGCTCACAGTAGGAAAATAAAAAAACAGCAATGACAACAAAACTACATAGCTTTTCCAAGATCTCATTGCAACCTCGTGGGGGTAGAATCCAAACTCTATGCTTCTTTCTCTATAAATATTTCCCACTGTACAGTGAATAAAATAAATCCAGGTATGATATTTTATACAATTATACAATTGTGTTATATACAATTAAGCATTCATAATATAATGCATTATCTATAAAAGTTTATGCAATATAAAATACAGAGGTATCATGCAAATTCTCCATAAATATTTAGCCATTAAGGTAGCATTATTATAGTCAGGAAGCAAAACTGAGACTTTGCAGACATTCCCCTGCTGTTACCCAGGCTATGGACTGTCTAGTGATCTCCTGTCATTCCAAAAACATTTCATTTCCACTTTTTTCTATTTTTCCTGCCATATCTAAGAATTACTTCCTGAAGCGTTGTCCTCAATGAAACAACAACCTATTTATCTGCCAACAGTCTTATAGCATTTCTTTTCTGCTGTATATTGACTTTTACCAGAACAGTGAAAATCAGAAAAAAAATAAGAATAGAATATCCATACTCAAATAAAAGCACTCAATTTATAACAGATGACTTTTTTAAGCTCAGATATTTATGGCTCAAATAAAAGTGATAGTTCTTTAATTTAAAAACAAGATTTGAAAATAATACATGGGATCCAAAATACATGGGATGTCACTTTAAAGAATGATTCAATGAAGGAACAATTCTAGGGCATGCTACTTTTTTTTAATTCTGGTACAAATAGCTTATGAAAATTGAATTCTAAGAATGAATATACAGAACTGAAAATCACCATGGCTAATAAGAAAAAAGAAAAGAAAAAATAATCAATCACTTTACCTGCAGATGTATGTTTGAACTTTTCACTTTTCTTCTTCCTCCATTTCCAAGGTTTGAAAATTCTCCCTAGGTTGGCAAACTTACTTCTCCTTCGGATGGGTGGGGTGTGGGTGCCTGGGACGAGGGAGTCGGAACGCATTGCTGCCAGCCTCTCCACTTCCTCAGCTTGTTTTTCCCCAAGAAAGAGATGGAAATAGAGAAAACGAGAGAGAGAGGGAGGAAAAAGGAGTGTTAAAACAGGAGCCTCACAGATGGCCAACGTTTTCCATGGTTACAGATAACAAAAATCACATGACTCAGTCCCATTTGCCTTTTGGAAGGGAAGTCATACCAACATGTTCTTCAGACTAGGGATAATCAGCCAAACCCTAAAGATGTAGAACATCCCAAGCAATTTTGCTCAACCTTAACTTAGGATTTGGAGAGGAGGATGGGGAAATGGAGGGGGAGGAACAGGGTCCCCATGACACATCAGGCTCCCCCACAAGGCAGGAAAAGGGCATCTGAGAAGGCAAATGACAATGTAACTATTGGTCCAGCAATTTTCCAACTATGACTTAGCAGATGTGATCACTGTAACACCGGCTGCTGAGAAAAGAGGAGAGAAAACATTTATCAACTGACTATTGCAATGCCAATGTCTCTGCCACCCACAACTCTCTGTCCTCCCACTCAGCTCTACCCAAAAAAGCAAAAATATGTCGAGTGGCCCCATTGGGGAAGAGGCAATCACCTGCATGTCATTAAATTTTACAACTGCCTTAATTCTTTTAGGTCAAATTTCCTTATGCTTTGCTTTAATTATAATACGAATGAAAATAATATTCTTAAGACTGAGAGTTTAGTGATTTCAGGGATCATTGAAACTAAACCCAATAAATTTATATTGGAAGGCATTGGGCCCTTTAAATTTAAAATGCCTCATGGACCCTTCCTCAAATGCCACAGCCACTTTCATCTTATTTTATCCCTAGAAACATACAAATATTTCCCCTATATATAGATACGTCAGTGACTTAAGGATGTGTTGAGTTTTAAGATCAAAGTAACCAGGAAAAAGAACCCCATTGGCCATTACCAAGTAGTCATGATTTTTTTTTTTTTTTTGCCTTTCCAGAAAGTCAACCTTATCTAGAGCAATGGTTGATCCCAAACCACATGGAACTATGAGATAGCCCTTCAGAAACACCTTCTGGTCCTCTGTTCAAGTTTGCAAGTAGAACTTCTCCTTGCTATTATACAAAATGACTGTCACTCAGGAGATCCACTCATTCCACAAACACATATAAAAGCAGGTGCAGGGAAGTGTGCTGCTTGGCGAGATCATGCCAGTGCCAAAGGTCCTTGACAGGAAGACCGGAAGTAAGTAGATGGATTTATTTACGTAAGAAGCAAAGCCAATGGGACTTAGTGATTGAGTAGGTGCCCTGATGGGAGAAGACAGATCATTCCTGCTGCTCAGATCCAGGTTAGTGGGATGGAAACAGAGAACATTGGGACAGATTGAGATAAAAGTTTGTATCAAGAATAAAATGAGGGGCTGGAGAGATAGCATGGAGATAAGGTGTTTGCCTCGCATGCAAAAGGACGGTGGTTCGAATCCCGGCATTCCATATGGTCCTGAGTGCTTGCCGGGGCGATTTCTGAGCATAGAGCCAGTAGTAACCCCTGAGCGCTGCCGGGTGTGACCCAAAAACCAAAAATAAATAAATAAATAAATAAATGAATAAATAAATAAATAAATAAAATGATTTGGACACATGGTCTCATGGCCACACTTAAGACATTGAACTACAAGGTAGCTTCACTTTTAAATCATTGTAAACTATCACTTAATTTTGTTCATTACTTGTGAGGCAGGGGCACAGAAACATTTACTGGACATGGCTGAAACAGAATCTGGAAAAGGAGACATAAAGGTGTGTTGGGTCTGTGTTTAGGATTGAGTTACAACAGGAACAATTAGGAAATGTCCAATGATGACACAGATGAAGGCAACTAACTACAGTGTTGATTGCCACCCTATGGGATATCATTTTTGGCTAAGACTTAAAAAGAGAAGGAATTGTTGCCTTCTGGGGGTAAGAAAGAAAAATGGGTTCTTGGAAGAAGAAACCCAGAAGGAAGAGAGAGGCTTTTACAAGAACCCACTGAACGGGGGCACTGAGTTAGGTTGCCTGGCAGTTCTCTGGTGGGAACTGGGAGAAGCCAGACTGTGCGAACTTTTGAAAGGTTTTTTTTTAGGCCTCTGAGCTTTGTCCTATAAACACAGGATGAGAATTTAGAAAACTGGAATTGACATGGTTACAATCATCTAATATTCAGTGAGTGTTGGAGGCTTAAGCTCTATCAATAAATGAAAAAGATAAAAATACCACTCCTGGGGCCGGAGAGATAGCATAGTGGTAGGGCATTTGCCTTGCATGTGGCCAACACAGGATGGACCCTGATTTGATTCCAGCATCCCAAATTGTCCCCCATGCCTGCCCAGAGCGATTTTTGAGCACAGAGCCAGGAGTAACTCCTGAGTGTTAAGGGTGTGACCCAAAAACCAAACCAAAACAAACAAACAAAAAAAATAAAAAACGCACTCCTGTTGTACCCACTGGGAGGTAGGTAGCCAGTAGATGAAAACACCTTCAAAATTTTGTAACCTGTATAATATCATAAAATATTATTTAAAATATTATAACCTATATAATATGTTTTAGGGAAAAAGAAATGAAAAAGAGAACCTAGTAAAGGAGATATTGATGCCTTGGTAGAGGAAGAGTCTGTCCCATGGGCCTGAAACAACGTGGCATTTGTCTCCTAGGAATACCGTTGTCAGAAATACCACAGACAGGACCTGAACTGGGGTACAGGAAACAGCAAAAGGAAGAGAAACAAGGGGCTCCATGCCAGAGTTGATGGTGAGGATCAGGGCCCATTAGGATGATGCCAGAGGGTACATAGAATGAGGACTTGGAAAGTGATAAAATCAGTCTTAGCAACTTTCTGAAAAACATGAAACAGGTCAATGAAGTCAGCGTGGGCAGACTTTTTGCTTTTCCTTTATGAAATTCAAGGGCTTTAAAGAACCTACAAAGACATAGACCTGAATGTCAACTCACTGTGGACTTGGGAGTGAGATAACTTGGGGTGAGTTTTAGTCTCAGAATAATGGGGAACTATACTGACAAGCTGCTGGGGTGCAGGTCAGTGGAAAGTGAGTGGCAGGAACTTCTGAAACAAGGTTGAGGCATCAGTAAGTAGATGGAACCGTGAGCTCAATGAGAAGAGTGGAAGGTGATCAAAGCACATGGATGGATGAGTGGTAGGCCAAGAAAGACTTTACTTTGAGTTGAAGAAAACTTTTTTAGTTCTTTTTCCTTCCTGATTTGTTTTGGTGTCACAAACAATGCTCAGTGTTTGGAGGCTGCAACCTGGCAGTGCTCACAAGATCATGTATTGATTGCCAGGGATTGAACCTAGGCCTTCTGCATCTCTGCCTGCAAAGCATGCATTCAGCCTGTTTAGCTCTCTCTCTCTCAGCCCTAAGTTTAAGAGCACTGAATTGACTAAAGAGATAGCACATCAATTTACCTTGCATGTAACCCATCTGTGTTGCTCCCAGGCATCACATATAGTCCTCTTAGCATTATGATGTGTGGCCTCCAAACAAACAAAAAGTAATTAAATAAAAAGTGAAAATGGAACTAAGTTTTCTAAACCCCTCCCCACCCTTGTGGCACTACTGAGAGGCAGGTCATCAAGAAATAAATCAAGCAGCAGTGGGGGTGTTTGGAAAGAGGAAGAGAAAGCTGAGGTGGGGGTATTGAAATTAGATTGGCTTGCAGAGTAAGTAGAAACCAGTTCCTGGGATGAACAAAGAGGAAGTCCATGGAGCCAGAGAATAGCCTTGGGAGAAACAGGACCCAGTTGTTTTCTCTGGCATCAGCACTGGACTTGGGGCTCTTTCCTGTTCTCAGTCCTGGGGGGAACCACATAAACAGTCACTAACACCACAGAGGTTTAGATTCTAGGATGGAAGCAAGTTCAAGAATGGTGATGTAATTCCCCAAAGTATCCTTCTTTCATATCCACCATCTTTTCCCCTGTTTCTTACTTTATTTTAAATCTTGTCACTTTTCCAAATTTTGCAAGTCTCCAAGGCCACCTTTCCATCCCCAGTATGCTGCCTTCAATTCTCTCTAGATTTTTGTTTCTAGATAATTCCTTCCAGAGACAAATTTTTCTCTAAAACTTTCCAAGAAATTCTACAAATGTAGAAGAAAATTCTAATTTCTTAGTACAGGGGTGGCGAACAAGTTCGACACAAAGAGCCAAAATTTTAAACTGTGAGAGTCAGAGAGCCACACCACACAGTGACCTGCCAAAACAGACAAACACTCACACAAAAGCATCTAATTTTAACAATAATCTATAAAACACATATTGCATTTTGCCATTTTGAGTGAGGGTCAAAATCCTGCAGTGATGGTGAGGGTGTGCTGCGTCCTCCACACTCAGAAATAACCGCCAGATGTGACCCAACATATGACACACGGGTTCCCCCGCTTGCTGGCCCTTGCAGTTGTTTCTGAGGGATGGGAGATGAGAGTCCGCACTCGGAGATCTCTCTTCAGAGGTCCCTTCCTCATAAGCAGCATAGCAAAATCCAAACTTGGCAAAGAGCCAAGGATACAAAATAATGATAAGAGGCAAAGAGTCGCATTCATTTTGGCCGGGAGCCGCATGCGGCCCAAGAGCCGCATATTCGCCATCCCTGCCCTAGTACCTTGGCCTGTATGAACTTTTCTGAAGAATCTTTCAGTTCCTTTTGAAACACATACCGTATCTGCAGTCCTACCCACAGGGATACAGACCACCCTAGAAGGGGTGTGGCAGGACAAGATCCCCCTGAAATGATACATGCAATAGCATGCTTTTCTGGCTATCTACACTGATCTAGAAGAATTGCAATCATCCCTTCAGTTCTTTAGTCTACAACACCCAAGATAAGATTTACAAAGCATCAGGTTACAGCTACTCTAAATTCAATCAATCTAAAACATCTTCTGCTGAAGATGAAAGGGATAGAAATCTTTATACTGGACCTTAGACTTATATTAAACCACCAAGACTATTGAGGAGAGTTTTAGGGAGTTTTTAGGAGTTTTTGCTTTCTTCAAACGGTGATTCATTAAAGAAGTAGTGAACACGAGCACCTCACTCCATTCATTCACACATCCTGAGAAGAATAGAAATTAGTATCACTGTTTGTCTTAAGAAAAATGCAACAGCAGGACCAAAAAGCAGCTTCCTAATCACCTCTTTTCTAAGCGAATAAAAATTATTCCGAAATTATCACATTAAAATAATTATAAGAAATTACAAGTGCCTGTGGTAAAACCTAGAGTGGCAAGGAGCTGACAAAGCATGATAAAGGCGTAATTATAACTCTGTAGTTAAATGAATCCTTAATAAGTGTATTATTAAATGCAGATGCTTAGCCCTTCCGTTGAGTTGATTAGTGAGCAGGCTGGATCACTTTAAGTTTAATTGATTTGTGTTGCAATCATCTGTCTGACTCTCCCCACTGCATTTGATAAATGGGGCTCCCTCTCCCAGGACCACTTTGCCACCACACAGGAAAACTCAAAGGTTAATGAGTGAGGAAAGGGATGACTTGGCTAAGCCATTTGAAGAGGACGAGAGATTGAATTGGGTTCAATGCAAAGCAGTCTTCCTCCACCCAACCAACCCCAAGCCCTGAGAGAAGAGGGGAAATCAGGAAGGAAAGGCATACCCAAAGCAACGTTCTTGGTGACAGATTTGCTGACTTATTATTTGCAAAGCTGGCTGACTCCAGGGTTGGGGGGTGGGGGGGTGTATCTAAGTTGAGGTGCTGAGGTCACACTGAGTAGAGCCTAGAGTCACTCAGACATGACCAGTTCAAGGTGGAAAGTTCTGAGGGAGTTACAGGTCTGCCTGCCTGCAAGAAAACCCTTGTTTAGGAGACTCCATAACTTGACTCTCCTTCATCTACCCTTGATGTGTGAGAAAGGGCATGTTCTGAGATGTGAAATTCTCTTAAGAACTTAAGAAAATATTTCTCTTTAGAACAGCAGAAAAGGCAATGTCTGATGCATGCTGGTAGTGTATGATGCGAACTACCAAAGACCCAAGTTAGCCAAATCTTCTTGTGACCTGCACCTCACCTGGGTGGTGAATGGATTATGGGAAGCTGGTATTCTCATCACACAGACATTGGGACCAGGGGCATCTTTGCCCTTGCCATTCTACTTCTCTTGGTGCTACGATTTCAGGAAAAGAAAAACAACACTACTGCTGCGTCCGTGAGCCTTTTGTTTATGGTATAGTCCACCTGAGAAGTAGGAAATGGAATCCAAGCGTTTGGTCATCTGGTGCCTTATCAGCCACAGAGGCCAAAGGTCAGGCCACTCATTGGCTTACTTCACTCTCACCATGTGCCACGTGTTCCTATGATGTTTTTGGAGGATCCGAGAGTCTCCAAGATTGAACTTGCACTTCTAACTTGGAGGGAGCTCAAGAACAGTGTGTCTGCAGTAGCCTCAGAAGACACCTTGCCTTCCAACTACATGAGAGGAGATTATGTTCTCAGCACACTTCAACACCAGCCCAGGGCAATAAACACTTTCCTATAACTGCAAAATGAGTGACTCACTTCTGTGAAAGATCCAGAGCTTGTTCCTTTTTTAACAGTTCTGTGATTTGGCTACTAAGATGATAGCAAAGCAGGTAGGGTGCTTGCCTGGCAAACCACTGACCTGGGTTTAATCCCTGGCATCCCATATAGTCTCTTGAGCACTGCCAAGAGTGATTCTTGAGTGCAGATCCAGGACTTCTGCCTGATGTGGTGTCTTTAATGCACAAATGGAAAAAACTTAGGGAAGGTTACTGAAGTTCTTAGTATAAACTTAGGGTAAGAGGG
The DNA here is from genome assembly GCF_024139225.1 of Suncus etruscus. Lineage (NCBI taxonomy): Eukaryota > Metazoa > Chordata > Mammalia > Eulipotyphla > Soricidae > Suncus > Suncus etruscus. Next base: position 42,671,424 of record NC_064865.1, on the reverse strand, counting down.
AAATTGTTACTCTATAAGTTAGAATACACTCAGAAACCAAATCTCTTCAAAGTATTCTTTTTTGTTTGTTTGTTTGTTTTGGGGCCACACTCGGCAGTGCTCAGGGGCTCCTCCTGGATCTATGCTCAGAAATCGCCCCTGGCAGGTTCGGGGGATCATATGGGATGCCGGGATTCGAACCACCGTCCTTCTGCATTCAAGGCAAATGCCCTACCTCCACGCTATCTTTCCAGCCCCTCTTCAAAGTACTCTAGTCCAATTAAGGATTATCTGTATAAATGACAGGTATGTTTAAAAATGAGTAGATGATGATTATAGAGATAGTACAGTGGTTAGGGCACTTGCACACAACTGATGCAGTTTTGATCCCTAGTATCCCATATGCTCTCCTGAAGTGATCCCTGTGTGAAGAGCCAGGAGTAACCCTGAGCACCCTGGGGCACACCGTCTTCTCCCACAAAAATTAAATGAGGCAGTGGTCCATTTTTATTTTAAAAGTTGGAAGTCTTTGCCTCACCCCACAAGTTGGGAAATGTGATAAAGATGGGTGTGAGAGGTGGAGGGTATGCACCATGCTATGGCTCTGACATTATATAAAATAATAGAGAAAAATTATGCATCTACGAATTGTCAAGACAAAAAGAGAGAAAGCAGGAGAAAGGGGAGGACCATGAAGAAATTGACTTATCAAGAGGAGGCTGAAGTATTTGCAGGCATGTGCCCTTCAAAAGACACCTGGTAGATCCAGTCTGAGGTACCTCCAGCAGAGGGGTGGTCTACACAGCCATGTCTCAGATAAAGTAACTGAAGAGGAAGAGGACGATTGTGATTTTAGTATAGAGTAGACTATGTATAACAGAACCACAACACAGAGGAGTTGTCTGTTTCTATCCTGTTGGGAGGATCCAGAAGTCTCCAAGATTAAAAACTTGCTTCTAACCACAAGCAAATGCAAATGCATAGTAATGTCCCAGTGTCCTTCTCATGAGGAGAAGGACATGGGGCAAGTGGCAGCTCTTTCCTGGCAAAGTTGCCTCGCTAGGACACCTACTACCCTGAAGAAACTAAAAGATAAACCCACCGTGCAGTGTTATCCACAGAGCTATTAGGGGGCTGAGTGTTAACAGTGGAAGCACTGCCCAGCACTGCCCTTGATGTTGCCCAGCATGAGGGAGCCTAAAGTTCTTGCTTTCTGTTCCTTCATCCCCTTTATCCAGTCTTCCATCCTTTGTGCCATGCACTCTTTCCCCCCCCCCCCCAGTCCTTAAAGCCCTCAAGGATGGATCTTACCTGTGTATTAGATCTATGAATAAGCATGACACTGGCCTGACATACATTAATAAGAATTAATCTCTATTCAGTGCATGGCTTGTCACTCTTAATGCCCTGCATACTCATGGGAAATGACTTATCTCCCTTGGAACTGCCAGGGGAAATTCTACATCCATTTGCTTTCTCTCCAGAGGGAAAACATCCACATGACTTTTGAGTCCTTCCTACTGGGACAAGGACATGTTTCTACTGAACAGCTTCTCAACTTCAGGGAGAAAAATAATCAGGGTACCTGTAGAGTTTGGTTAGGTGGGTTGGGACATGCTGTAAGAACAGAGAGGTTGGATTACATACACAAAGGTTAGACTTCTCAGCATCTTTGCTCAAGTACTCGATCAACTTCTTTCCTTTCTGAGATTTCTTCCTAGCAAGAGGCAGTTTTACCCATTGTCAGGAATATGTCCCAAAGAATGGTGTCATAGCCTTGTACCTGCCTTTTCACTAAGACCTACAAGACCTTTCTTTACTGGCACCTTCTAAAGTCACACATGTGTCTCCCATGGTTCTGAGAATCTGCTCTTAGGGCAGTAAATAAAACACAAAGAACATGAGAATATCCGTATTTGTGCCGAAGATGTACTGCTTTTTAAAGGGTATGGCTATACAATTCTGGAACTGTCAGCTTTATAGCAGGCAAGGCTGCATAACTGAGATGGTGTACAGAGTTCAAAAAAGTGTGGACAGGGTTTCCAGAATTCTCTATACAAATGGGAGATTCTTGTACATCTTCAAGTTTGGATGGTGATGAAAATGATTTGATGATAAAAAATATTAACCAAAAGTGTTGGGACCTGAATTCTGAACAAGGAGGGATACCATTTTTTAAAGGTCACATATTCTTCTCAGTCTTCAACAGGGAGAGGCACCATTTTGTAAGAATCACATGGTATAAACCACATTAGGTCTTCACAAGCCTATTTCCATAGACCTCCACCCCAAGCTACCTGGCCATATCAGGTATGCTTATCAGGGAAGGACAAGGGAGCAGTAGGAAGGTACCCCCAATAGCCAATCATTTTAAGGGTCATCAGAAAGCTGGAACCTCCCTACATCCCTTGACTATATGATCTTCCTCATGACCTTAGGTGAGGCTCATCTCCTTCTGGGGGATTCCCCTGGCTGACCAGGCTAGAGGCTTTGATGGCAGATAGATTAAAGAATTAAACTTTATCCCAGTTGTGTGATCTTGTCCTTCTACTCCAGATCCTATCCAAAGAACCATCATTTTTTGTCACCTTGTACTGGACATTGATCTAAACACTTAAAACTCACAAAATACATTCTTCTTATGAGAAGATGTTACAATTTTCATCATTTTACAACTGGGAAAACTGAGGCAAAACTAAGGAGTAGGAAGATAGGGTTTTCAGAAGAGAAACAAAGTCACTCTTAATGAAGATACGTCTATTAATACTGACTATTCCCATCGACAATTGACCTGACTTTTCAAATTTTCCCATTACACTCCAAAGCCTAGCTTCTATGGGGTGGCACAACAGAATTTAGGATCACCTTCAAAGTGGCAATGCTAAAAGGTTTTTGCACACACAACAACCAGAGATTAATTAAAAAAAAAAACTGTGCCACAAATATAAGACATTTCTGGAAGGTCTCAATTGAGTACTGCATTTTTCTGACAAAAGGGGTCACAAGTTGTAAAAAATTTAAGAAGCCTGAGGGTATTCCTAAGTAAGGAAATCCACTTCATTTTGCAAAGACTACACAACAGATGTCTAATATCTACTGATTCTACTTCAGTGATAGAAGAGAGACTATATTTGTCCTATCTATGATAAAATAGAATCTAGGCAATTTCTGAAAGCCTGGAAAAAACACACACACTTGGTCACTAGATAGGACAAGTGGAACCTGCAAAATGTTCTTCATTGTGCACCTATGTTACTATCCACAATTGCACACTTAGGCAGGGTCCTGCTAGGGGACTTGGAATAAGGTCAGAAAATGCTATCCTCTGTGTGGATAGTGGAAACTGTCAATTCTAAAAGCAGGAAAATTTGAATCTAGAACCTATGGTTCAGTTGTTGATGGTGGATGAGTTTTCTGGCCTCCCAATCCACGCCAGGCATTTTCCAGAATCTCCTCTGGCACATCACATCCTTAACTTCCAGCAAGAATGAGCTCACTCCAGACTGTGGCAGGGTATGGTTTCCAGTGCAGACCAGCAGAGCATGGCATTCTCTCCCACACCCCACTGCCATCCCCTACACCTCATAACTTCATTCCGGGAATGCCAATGTACCTGGCCAGGCAGCAAGACTCCCCTCTGGTTTTCTCAGCTACTCTGCTAGGCATGCCAACAACCAAAAGGGCAGACATCCCAGAGACATCGCAGAACAGACTCTGTTGAAGCTTGGTTCAAACCAGAGCCACACATTCAGAAACTTCTCAGATTTGGTTAATATGAACACAATCTCTGGGTCATGATGGAAATTTATGTTTTGAGAGGAAACAGTTCCTATTATATCAAATACTTCCTAGTTTTTATGCATAGCACTCAGACTATTTATATTCTAAGACCATAGGCAATCAAGGAACAAAGAGCATTGCTAACAGACCAGACAGGTTGGGGGAAAAGGTCTCATTTAAATTTAAATTTATGCAGAGCTTTGTTGTTCTGTTTATTGAGATCACAGATGTTATCAACAAAGTTGCTTTTGCTATAATCCATACAAATTCCCTCTCAGGATTCTAGCCTTCAACCACCAACATATGTAATGACTTAAAAAAAAAAAAAACCTTAAGAAAACATCCTATTGTTCTTTAATCCATAGAATATATTTGCGTTGAGGACAGAACTGTTCACGGAAATGGCAAATGAACTCCCAAGTCTTGTATTACTTACTCAAAGCAACAGTTTAAATAATGTAGGTTCTTTGTTCATCATAAAAACCATAGACCTTAAGATCTGACATTCTTCCTGCCCGAGAATAAACAATACTTTTCACAGATTCAGAGGAAATCTAAACAAAACCTGCAGGGGTCAGTCCTCTCTTTCTATAAAGCCACAGCATAAACACTCCAGGCTCTGAGGGCCAGACAGCTCTGTTGCAAATACTCTACTTGTCTGTGCAGCAATAAAGCAACACATGTGGACAAATATACACAGAGGCTGTATTGGCTGGGTGCCAATAAATTTATATTGGCAGGGCAGCCAGCTCTTGAAACCAAAGTTCATCAACTCTTGTCCTGTAACATGGAGCAGCTGTTGATCTTTCTGTCACCTTGAGAGAAGCTGGACTTTTGAATTGAGTCAAGAAAGGGATCATGAGTGGAGGGAGGCTTAGTTTTGGAGAGGCCAAGAGCTTCTTGCATTATTTGGATTCCTGGATCAAACCCTGTCTGAAATAATTTACACCTGAACATTTTCCTTATAGGAAGCAATACATTCTCTCTCCTACTGAAACTGGGATAAGCTAAGACCTGAGCTCTCTCACTTGCAACCACATAGGTTCTAAAAGTTTACTGAGAGGGCTCAGGAAAGTCCCACTAGTTTGATCTCCTGTAAATGGGGATCCTAAACCTGTAAGAATGAACAGGTAGGTCTTAAGAGCATACTTTGGGGACACAAAAGAGGACTTAATAAAATTTATTTAAATATGAAAGATCTCCGGACAATACAGGACTATCCCTAGGGTAAGATTCCTTTCTACTTCACCATTAGGCTTCCCAGACTGTATTACCTAAATTTTAAGTATCTTCAGGGTTCTGAATTAGGCTGAATTGTCTGTAGCTCTCAAACTTTAGTTTCCACTAAAAATTGTCTGATTTGTCTAAGAAATTTGAGGGTCATATTTTTTTCAGGGGGAGAGAGAAGTTGGGGCTACACTGGTAGTGCTCAGGGCTTACTCTTAGTTCTGCTCTCAAGGATGATGTCTAGTGGTACACAGGAGACCATAGGTGATGCCCAGAATTCAAACCAGGTTTACTGAGTACAAGGCAAGTACAACCTGCTATACTATCTCATTTGTTTTGTGTTTCTGGTAATTTTAACGATGTTTTTTGGGGGGTGAGAAAGGGGTATCAGCGATTATACCCAGGGCCTAATACATATAAAGTTTGTATATTCTGCTGTAGTCCCAGGTCCTCTAAAATGTCCGAATATTGTTCTTCACTTTTTTTTTAATTTTTTATTTTATTTTGTTGAAATCATTGTGATTTACAAAATCCTTCATAGTTGGGTTTCAGACATACAATTAATCAAGGCCAATCCCACCACCAGTGTCAACCTTCCTCCACTTAATGTTCCAGAGAATATCCCATAGCACCATCCTTTGCCCCCAACCTGCCAGTATAATAGGCCCATTTAAAGTTTAGATTGTTAGAATTTGGGACTTTTGATTTCATGGTTGTTGACTTTGACTTGAATATCTAGTTCTGTTCCTTTTTTCTTTTTTATCTCCATCAATGCACCTGAAACTACTTGGGCTTGGCCTCCATTCTTTCACATTTGTGATTCTCTTCCACTCAGTTTCTTTCCTTCTCCTAGCTGTACCCTGGAGCCAAGTGTTTTCTAGACAACTCCCATTTAGGCCACTGCATTTTTTATGTAGTTATTCGCAATACCACATAGGACACAACACTTTGGCATGAACCCTTTGAGACTAATACTCTAGGAACTGCTATGACAGTCTGAAAGAACTCAGGCACTCCCCTTTTACCAACTAAATCAGAGCCTGGCTAAGAAGAATGAGTCTCATTGTAGAACACCACTTGCAGCAAACCTCAGTGGCATCCTCATGTCTGCAAATCCTAGCCATTGGGAATTTATTTATGAGGTCTGATGCAGGGTTATCTTCTTTCCAGTTGCTTTTAGATTTAGGAGCTCATGAGAAATCTACCAAGTCCTCAGGTTGTAGGGAGGAAATCCAAATGCCACCTCTGACTGCTCTCCTATCATGATTACCACTTTATTTCCTCAGCTGAAATATCACAATTTAACCCCTGGAATCACTAAATAGATCGGGAACAAACCTTTCCAAAGTTTTTAGCTCTTGTTTTTCAGATTTAGTCATAAATTCATGATTCTTTTATATTTTCCTTGTAAACACCACTATGATCTCCTATCTGACCAGTGTTCCATGAACACCTATGAAACAAGGTAACACCTATCTTGTCCAGTTTAAATGATGGCAGGAAATGGAAATGCTTGGCCTACTGACTTGCCCGCACTTCCAGGTCTGCTGTGGCTACAGAGGAATTGGGTTTCACTCACCCACTCATTCCTTTGACACAGAGGTACAAGCACAAAGACCTGGCTGCAACATTCTAACCCAAATCTTTCCCGACTTTCCTTCCATTACAGTACTAGAATAACTTTATTCTTTGGTATTTCGGCATACTCACACCAATATCAATGCAAGATTTTATAATAAGAGACAGCCAGTTACACATCACAAAGAACAAGAATGATTAATGCTGGCAGGGATGTGGAGAGAAAGGGACTTTCATTCACTCTGGTGGGAATGATGTCTAGTCCAGCCTTTCTGTAAAACAATATGGAGATTCCTCAAAAAATTGGAAATTGAGCACTCATATAATTCAGCTATCCTACTCTTAGGGATAGATCCTAGGAACACAAATATACAATACAAAAATGCCTTCCTCACACCTATATTTATTGCAGCACTATTTAAAATAGCCAGATTCTGGAAACAACCAAGATGCCCTTCTAAAGATGAATGGCTAGAGAAACTGTGGTGCATATACACAATGGAATATTTTGCAGCCGTCAGGAAAGATGAAGTCATGAAATTTTTTTTTTGTTGTTTTTGGGCCACACCCGGCGATGCTCAGGAGTTACTCCTGGCTGTCTGTTCAGAAATAGTTCCTGGCAGACACGTGGAACCATATAGGACACCGGGATTCGAACCAACCACCTTTGATCCTGAATAGGCTGCTTGCAAGGCAAACGCCGCTGTGCTATCTCTCCAGGGCCCGTCATAAAATTTTCTTAAACATGGATGTACATGGAATCTATTATGTTGAGTGACATAAGTCAAAGGGAGAGAGATAGACACAGAATAGTTTCACCCATCTATGGATTTTAAGAAAAATAAAAGATATTGTTGTAATAATGCCCAGAGACAAAAGAGATGAGGGCTGGAAGGACTGGCTCACAATATGAAGCTCACTACAAAAAGGGTTAGTGTAATTAGAGAAATAACTACAATGACAACTATCATGACAATGTTAATGAGTGAAAGAAGTAGAATTCCTGTCTTATATACAGGCGAAGGAGGGGCATGGAGGGAGATTGGGGACATTGGCGATGGGAATGTTGCATTGTGAAAGGGAATGTACTTTTTATGACTAAAATCCAACTACAATCATGTTTGTAATCAAGGTGCTTGCAGAAAGATATTTATTTAATAAAAATTATTTTGCTTATAAAAGAGAGACCGTCAGTTACCTATTGAATGTAAGAGGATGGAGAGACTCAAAATTGGCATTCTACATGCAGATCATTTCTTAAGTCTGAGTCAACCCCTTTGAAGCTCAGCTGGATCATTTTCTTTCTCTAATGGCATTACACAGTTTTGTTATTTACCTATTAGTTCCAAGACCAATTTCTCAGTGCTGTTTATCAAGTGCATAGTGATTGTGTAAAATCTAAATAGAACTCTCGGAATAAATATTTGAGCACTACTGCTGATCCCTGATAAATCACTCATTTTTCTCCCTTGTCCATGGGCACTTACAATGCCTGGCATCAACTCCACCAGGCTTCCCTTGACCATGACTCTAAGGCAGGGACTTGCTTACAGATCTTTTGTTTTGTTTTTTTTTTGTTGTTTTTTTTTTGGGGGGGGGCACACCTGGTGACACTCAGGCTATGCACTCAGAAATAGCTCCTGGCTTGGAAGACCATATGGGAAGCCAGAAGATCAAACAGCGGTCCATTCTAAGCTAGCGCAGGCAAGGCAGATGCATTATGGCTTGTGCCACTGCTCTGGGCCCTGCTTATAGATCTTTTGAGTCTTTCCTATTGGATTCTTAATTTTCCTTAATCCAGAACACAAATATTAAGTTGCTTGCACTTCATTCCCCCCCCCCACACACACACACAGGTAACTATCCTATTCTTTTTCTTTGTCTTGTCAATGATTCCTTTAGAGAGCTTATTCTTCTGGACAATAGATATTCAGTTTCTGAAGATGTGTTAGTAGGGAAAGTCAATTGGTCAATTTTTACCACAGAAGTTCTGATTTTTTGCTGACTGTAGAATATATCTTGAAATTATTTGCTTTTATCCTACTGATTGAATATGAACTTTTACTACCAAGGGTGTGTGTGTGTGTGTGTGTGTGTTTGTTTGTATGCATGTGTATGTGTGTGTGTGGTTGCCATACTTGGACATGCTCAGGAGTCCATATAATACATGGTATTGACCATCTGCCACATTCAAGGTAAGCACCTCAATTCTTGTTCTATCTCTCTAGCACTTTACACCATCTATAAGTCATCACTTAGCAATGAAACGTGAGTGCAAGTGAACCTTTCAGAATGGTACCCCCTCTTTTTTCTTAGCCACATACAATGATGCTTAAAGGGGATTATTTAGTGCTAGGAATCAAACCTTAGGCTCTCACATGCAAAACATATAATCTAATTTTTGAACAATTTCCTTGATCCCAGAATTGCATTTCTTTTTCTACAAAATGGGAACAATAGCTTTCTTAACTATAATTTTATATAAACACTTGAAAGTTAGCATATGCTCACTAAATCTTTTCTGATTCTAAATCTAGAGTGCTGGCTGATTTTGTCTTTCACTCTGAATTTGTGCCTGATTATATCAGAATCTCATCTGAAGGTTAAAAAGGGCAAAGGGATACAGGGTTTCTGCTTGGCATGAGAAGTTCAGTTGATGACTATCAGAGCACCGTTGTCAATTGGGAATTCTGCCCAAGTTGCTGATAACTATTTAGAATTTTGGCTTTTACTCTATTAGCCATTTCCCTATTTTTACCTGCAAATCATGTCATAATTATAAAGCATAATTTTAGAGATTTTTTTGGGTGACATAATAAAACTTATCATAAATCATCTTTCATTGTGCTAGACCTTTTTTCCTTTCCAAATTTTATAGGCATTAAAATGATAGGCATCAGGCCAAGGAAAAAGGAAAAGGGAATGGCACAGGAATAGGCTGAGTTCAGGTCTCTGGGCTCAAATCTGTTCCATCAAGAGCTGGAAAGATAGAGCAGGAGTTAAGGCACTTGGCTGACCTGTATTCGATCTCAAGCACCACATATGGCCCTGTAAGCACTGCCAGAAATGACTGTTGAGTGCAGAGCTTGGATGTATGCCCTGGACATCACTGAGTGTGACACAAAAAAAAACAAAACAAAAAAAAAAAAACAAAAAGACAACAACCAAACATCTTTTCCATCATGTTGAAGACACACCAAGGTCCCTGAAAATAGAAGTATGTTTTGTTCAACAGACTATTGTTACCTAATTCTGTACAACTCAAGCAAGAGGTTAGGGGAGTTGAGAAAGGAAAAATGAAGTTGCCACTTTTAAAAAATTCCTCTAATAAAAACTACTACAGAAACAGAAACACATATTTCATTTTCAAGGGACTCTGAAATTGCTACAGCAACAGAAAGTACATACATAAAGAAAAAATAATTGAAAGTCTTCATTCTGTGAGAGAGGACAACTTCAGAGGTCATTTAATGAGAAAGCATCAACTGTTTCTGGAGTCAAACTCAAAATCTTGAAATAACAGCAATACTCATGAATAATCCCTGGCTATTCTCAAATTATATTAACAGGGACAAGAACTTGATTTGCTTTTCACATAGCAATAGATAAGCAGCTACCTATCTTAAATGCTCAGCTATCTCTGCATTCAATTTCTTAATGACTGCATGGAAGAAGAGTTTCCAAATGATAAGACATCTTCAGCTGTCACTATGACAGATGTTAATTTGGAATCTTGGAATACCACAAAGGAGACAAAATGGTGAGAACCAGTGGGTTCTGGACAAGAACTACTACCCAGCAGATCAATCTTCCACTTTATCTAAGCGTTTCTTGGACAGAGCATATTGATAAAATGTTTTACTATTTTACTGCCATTAATCAAATATCAAATGCTGAAATGGATTCTAAAAGCAAAGGAAGGCTTAGACAATTTAAGATTTGTAGGGAAATATTTTCTTTCATGCATGTTTCCTAATTTGAATCTACAAATCAATGGACACTTTCAACTGTTTTTTTCCAGGGTGTTATCTTCTAAAATATAAATGTCTACTCTGCACAAGAGGAACTCGTGGTTATTCTCACTGTGAATGTTTGAAGAGCTATATCATTTATCAAGTACTTGCCTGTTTACTTTGAATTTGATTGCCACAACGAACCAACAAGAGGTAAGTGAATATTTTAAGCCCAGTTTACAGAGGAACAAATTGATAGTGACAGAGATGGTTGGTTCCTGGCCAAAGTTCATTTTCCCCTTCCTCTTTGTGAAAGCTTCCTGATTTCTTGCCCAGATGAAAGATTGTTTCCTACTCTAGACATTGCTGTCTTGTCAAGCTTTGTCCACTGAATCAGAAGCTGGAATTCCATCTGCTGAAAGGGAAGTAAGGAGCTATTTCAGCCTTTCCTTTTATCCAGGGTTCTAAAGCATAGGTGGAACTTGGCGATCATTATAAGGATGAGGGCCACCTCCTAGTCCTGGCAGAGTAAAAGAGATAGCACTTGGTCCTTAGGAATGCTAACTGTGATATCACAGAGAGTCGTTTTAACCCTTAAATTTAGGCACTATTTTAGAGAAATAAAATCCCTGTCTTGTTTCAATTATTTCTATCTTAAGGTGTGTTTTATTTTTAATGTAGCTGAACCCAAGCATAATGCAAAAAAGTGATTTAGTTACCTGATAAAACTATAGTTTGTAAGCAGTAGACATTAATATTAGCAAATATGTCCATGTTCTATACATGCTAGCAAAATTTTAGCACCTTTTAGTAATTTGTTTTTTAATTTTTTAATTGCCAAAATCTTTTTTATGCTTCTTATTTTTAACACTTAAATGTTCATTTTTCAAGGGTCATGGTGAAGAGGTAATACAAGGAGTAAGGCATTTGTTTGCCTTGCACACATCCAGTCCAGTTTGACCTGATACTGCATATGGTCCCCTGACTACCATGAGAAATGATCTCTCAACAAAATGCCAGGAGTGAACTCTGAGCACAGCTGGGTGTGGTTTAAAAGCCCAAACAAATAAAAATAACTTTGGGGAGATTGTCTCCTTTTCCCTTTTTGTCACCTTTACAGTGTATCCAAAGCTTTCATTTAAATTATGGAATTTCCTGAGACTCAGATATGTCTAGACAATTTTATTTAATCCTATGACTTTAAGTATATTAATAAGATAAACATTTGCATCTTTGTTCTCATAATTAAAAATAAAAAAATTAAAAAAAAAGATAAACATTCCCAAATGTAGATGTCTGACCTCTTCTGACTACAAACTGCAACTCTGACCAAGTTGCTTAACCTCTCTAAGTCTTATTTAACAAATATCTGTGAAATGAAAAAAAAATAACATCTAACTTATTGACTTAAAAAATTCAAATATTTATATACACAAAGATATTAAATTATGCCAGACAACAGTCACCACTATTAGTATTCTTCATTTCCAAATAATATTTCTTAGGACCTTACATTTACTTAAAGTAAAATGTTTTTACCCTTCATCTGCTTCTTTTTCATAACATCAATGCCAGTGATTTGAACTCTTGGAAAGAAATCCATAATTCATCCAAGTTACTATCCTCATCCCCATCCTCAGATCTATTTCAACACCTATCCTGACAGTCTATGGCCTCCTCAGGTAGACCAAATGTCTACATCACCAATTTCTATATTTATTCATCCTACTCATCCCAAGTTTTTCACAAGAAGCCTGGTAATCTTTCATTCTCATCAGTTGAATATGCTGTTGCTCTATTCTAACACTAACCTTTCAGAAATTGTTCTTCATGTAAGCTAGCATCTAAGAATCTAACATCAACCCAAAGGGTACCCAATGGGCGAAGTCTTCCCATTCCACTGACTCTAATCATGCTTTTCCTATTTTCATCAAGTACAATATGAACTGTATTTTTTCTGCCTTGAACCTTTCACACTTGTTATTCTTTCTGCTTAACTGGCTATTTGTGTCATTTCTGCCAGCTTCTTCTGTGACAGAGAAAATTGTATTCCTTGTCATTTTCCTCCCTAATTGAACCCAGATCATGAAGAGCTTTTAATCCCTTCTCTACAAGATCATACCTTGTAGTCATGAACTGAGGCTACCCCAACCTAGCAACACTGGGAAGATGGCTGGCCAGTGACTGGCTCAAGGATGGGCGTTTCAGATCTAGCCACCATAAAGAATGCTGGCTCAGAAATGTTTCTTTGTTCTTCAGAAGACCAAGAGACACTCCCATTTCCACTTCCAGTCACTGTGATGTCAAGATGTGAGACCTGAAATATTGCAGTTATGTTGCAAATAGCCTGAGGGTGAAGGTCAGCTCAGAGAGTCACAGGATAATAAAACAGCCTGGAAGCTGCCCCAATCATGAATTGATTGCATTAGACAATACAATGTCTTATTTAAAACCAAGATGCAAAGGATTCTACTGTCACCAAAAGCAGTCCTAAATGGTATGCCTCTAATAGATACAGAGGGCAAAGATCATTTGTCAAAAAAAACCCTCAGAAAATAATTAATGAATATATCTTTAAATAAATAAATAAATAAATAAATAAATAAATAAATGGTTTTCTTAAAAGGAGAGGATGGGCTCTAGTTCAGATTGAAATAAAAAAATTTAAGCTATAAAATAGGATCAAACAACAGTAGATATGATTCATTCTATTTACATATATTTCTTACTTATTAGAGCCATAGTGAGAGGCGGAGCTAGAGATAGGCGAGAGAGAGCAACCCTTCAATTGACAAGTTAAAAAATGATTCTGGGAACTTTCTCACATGCAAAAGAAAGATTTGTGACTTTCCTATTTCTCAAAAAGAATCATTTTGCTTGTGATTATAAGTTTTTTTCCCCAAAAAAGTTATATTAAACTAAATTCTTTTCTTCAACTTGATGAGTAACTTTTAACAAAAGTTGCCCCATTTGTTATCTGGATCAACTCTTTTACCTTATTAAACATTATAAACTAAACTTAGTTTAAGTTTTAATAGCATGAAAGTATAAACCAGAATGAAGTAACCAAGTAAAATAAGAAAGAAAAGTTACTAACTGGTTAAATAAAGAAACAACAATCAAATTGATAAACACCTACCATTAAAATTGATTACAGACTTCTCTAATTTGTAATGAGAAAAATACCCTAGTTTCAAGGTCAATGAAAAACAGATTGTCAAATATTCTATATTACAATATTTATCATCAAAAATACAAATATTTATCTTCAAAAAGATAAATTTACTCATATATATGTATATATATATATATATATATATATATATATATGCATAGGCAAAATGATCTAGAAGAAGTTTCTCTAGATAGTAGTTCCATTTGGGTTCCTAAAGTCCTAGTTGATATTAAAGTACACTATGATTTTATTTTCTAATCTTGGTTTTGATAGATTAAAACCCATTTTTACACTCTACAAACCATTACTCCAGTTTCCCACCATCCCTTGGCAAATACAATTTGATGTTGCTTGTTATACCTAAATGGTAATTGATTTATTGAAAAAAAATCATAAACAAAAAATTGAAAACTCTTTTAGCTCACAATAGGTTTAAATCATTGTTTGAAGGTTTACTAAGCTGTTTGCTGAGAGTTGAACATTCTATATTGTTTTTATGTGTTGAGCTTAGCTGGCTTCTATGCTACTTCCCATCTAATTTGAGATTTTCCTACTGGGGTGTCAATAGTGAGGAATTTGGAGGTGTTATATCCACATCAACAACCACACATTCCAGGAACTCCAACATCTGTGGAGCTGGGCCAATGAGGTTACACAGCCATGGCTACTTCTGGAGCTTCCAAAAGTACAGAGGGGTGGGGGAAGGCTGCCTGACCCCACTCTGAAGAGACCTCAGAGTTTTTAGTTCAAACACAGGTGTACCTGCAATTACAAAAGTTAAATTTAATATAATAAATATCACCTTGACATTCCACTAGTTATATATTAGATATGAATTTCTACCATTTAGAAATAGGTTTATAAGAAATCATTTTTTGGTTATCATTCAGAATTTTTTTTAGTTGGAATTATTATTTTTTTTATTAATCGCTTTATTTAAACACTGTGGTTACAAATTTTTTGTTTTGTTTTGTTTTGTTTTGTTTTTGGGTCACACCCAGTGATGCTCAGGGGTTACTCCTGGCTATGCGCTCAAAAATTGGTCCTGGCCTGGGGGATCATATGGGACTCCAGGGATCAAACCGAAGTCTGTCCTGAGTCAGCCATGTGCAAGGCAAATGCCCTATCACTGCGCTATCCCTCTGGCCTCTAAAATTGTTCATAATCTTTAAACAGAAATTAGAACTAACTAACATGAAAAATATACAACATTTCTGGACTATTTCTATTTTCAAAGGTGACAAACTCTTTAAAAATTAAAGGGAGGAAGTGAAGAGAGCCTTTATAAGAAGAGAGCATATAATAAAAAGAAGTTCAAATTTCACTGGATATCAAACTCAGTTTTATAGTTTAGGATTTAATTTACATGAAAATGGCCCTCTAGTTAAAAATGGAAGTACAGTATTCAGAGACTAATAAAAACAACAGAACCCATTACATGATCTAAGAATAAATAGTTATGATCAATTTTTGTCTTGGGGAAAAATTATTTGGGTTTTAATTTTATAGCTAAATTGACTATGATAGCAATGAGTAAGTTAAATATATTCCTAATGCTATCGTGCAATGCACAAAGCAAACACTTCATGAATACTTTGAAAGCTTTAGGGACATGTATTTAAATAGAAATTGCCTCAAATCTGGTGTAGATCCACTACACAAAAAGAAATTAGACACTGTGAAGTCAATATTTTCATAGATTTTCTTAGCAGTACTTGATATTTGTTGAGTGTTCTTCAAGAAACATTGGAGGTAATTACTTGATCTATTTCCGAGCTTTTTGCTACACAGATAAGTAAAGTTCGGCATTTTATAGGGTTGAAATGCAAATAAAATGGTTTCCTTCAATGTTTGCTTAAAAATTATTATAGAACTAGAAAGATGATTCAACTCTAGATAGCATGATAGATGAAAGTAAACCTGACTGGCAAATGGAGAAGAAATGGTTATAAAATTCATGTGACAAATCTCTATAATTGCAAATACCCAACCACAACATAAAAGTCAATCATGGGACTGAAAAGATTATTGGAAAAATTCAATCATGTATTCTCAGGTATCTGGGTGCATGTGGCAGGGTTGGGTGCTGGGATGGGTAGGAAGGCAATATTTAAGCTCCTTTTCAGCTTACTAACAACAAGCATTTGAGCTGATAAAAAACATAAGAGTTAAAGTGGTCTGGAAAGAAAATTTGTCTTGTCTTCAGTACTATAACAAAAACTGTTGTTTTTTTTATAGCCTCTTATTAACTCAAAAAAATTCTGAGAACCTTCTCTGTGTACAATTTTGTGAATCAGATGAACATTAGTCTCAATTCTTCAGAAGTACAATGGTGTAGGACACATACAGAGACTCATTCAATGGTTATGAAGAAAACAATTTTTAGATTTTCTTGATAATAAGATAATGCAGAGATTTTAGCAGAAATGCTTCTTGGTGACAAAAATTCTTTTAGATTCCATACTAGAAGTAAACACTTTTATTAAAAAATATATACACTAGCACTTTGTCTAGGACAGAGACTAATCAACTTTACATTAATAACATAAAGAAGTCCTCTTTTAAGATAATTTGACCTGTAAACATTGAGGCAATGTTTATTCCTGTTTGTATTAAATATGCTTTAAAATTCTGACATCAATATTATAGCTAACATACTCTTTTATTGTTCTGAGATTTTCCAGTGAAGATAATTATGATGGACTTTACATTTTCAGTTTATCTGATTTCCAATACTTGCAATGTTGATCTATTTATAAAAGAAACTATCATAAAAGGATGCACACATTTTAACAGTGCCTATACAAGACACCTTGTCAAAAAGCTGGCAATAATAATTCTTAAGTCATATCCTTATAACTTGAACATGTCAAATATATATCTGAAAAGCCACTTTTTTTGTGTGTGTGGGGGGAGCCACACCCAGCAGTGCTCAGGGGTTACTCCTGGCTATCTGCTCAGAAATAGCTCCTGGGAGGCACGGGGGACCATATGGGATGCCGGAATTCGAACCAACCACCTTAAGTCCTGGGCCAGCTACTTGCAAGGCAAACACCATTGTGCTATCTCTCCAGCCCCCAAAAGCCAATTCTAACAGCCACATGGCTATCATATAGTTGAGTTTGGAAAGTGAAAAAATTCATGTATTCTTAAAAATAAATTATCTAGCAGAAAGCAATGAAAGCTATTTTACTGCTAGTGAAGTGTTTAAGTCTTTAA
Source organism: Suncus etruscus (assembly GCF_024139225.1). NCBI lineage: Eukaryota > Metazoa > Chordata > Mammalia > Eulipotyphla > Soricidae > Suncus > Suncus etruscus. Next base: position 42,654,513 of record NC_064865.1, on the reverse strand, counting down.
AGATGATATCTTTTGGTATTCCTAATATGGGAGGCCTTTCACACCTAGCATAGATGTGGAAGGCATAATAGAACCACAGGCTCTTTCTATGACTGCAATATGCATCAAGCTATTTGTGAGGCACGTACTTTAGCCAACTTAGCTGCTTATCACCTGCTATTTGCTAGCAATTTTTATTCAATAAATGTAGTATCAAGTTAAGATCAATACCAGAGGTGTCAAAAAAGAGGAGAGGGAGAAGTTAGGTTCTCTTTTCTGACATTCAGAAGGAAAAGGCAAGTTTCATGAAATTGAGACTTTCCTGAGGCTGAAGGAAAAGTACAGTGGTGTTTATCTTGCTTTATCCTGGATTTGAACCCTGGCCACACATATGGTTTCCAAGCCCTCCTAGGAAGGATCATGGAGCACAGACCACAAAACTGGGTATGCCCTACCCCCACAAAAAATAGAGACTTTCTTCTGGCTGGAAATTTTTTTTTTTACCAAAATTCCAAACAGAATAATAACAAATTGTATGACAAGCATGTCTATTTTGTCCAGAAGTAGCTCAAAAGTCTGAGCTCATGCTTTGTATAGGGAAGACCTTTTGTATAGGGGACATCACAAAGTTCCTCAGGCATCACCAGTAGTAATCTCTGAGTAGGAACCAGGAATAGCTTCTGAGCACAGCTAGATGTGGCATAAAAGCCATGATCCAAAACAAAACAAAACAAAACAAAAAAAGAAAGAAAAGTCTATTTCATATGATTTTTCATATTCAAACAATATAAAAATTGGTGACAGCAAATAACACATAAATATGCAAAGTACAGTGCTATTCTTTGTATGCTATTTATAATTTAGAGAATACTGTTGCAAACACAGAAACAATAGACAGTATTGTTTGCTCTAGTCCTGGTTTCACAATACTGACAGCTATAAATAAACAGATACTTGGTCTCTTATTTGTATAGATAATTTCTTTTCTAGAGTCAAATGCTATAAAATAGAAAATATAAAAGAAAATAATCAGATATATACATAGATTTAAGACAGCAAATAGGTTGAGCTTATTATTTATTTAGAGAGTCAATTATCTCGAACCATATAATACTATGGGTTGCATTTAGTTTTCAGGTCCCAATGTAAAGTGTAGCTCTTTAATAACTGGTAAATAAAGAATAGGTTAGGAATATGTTAGCACAATATTGATAGGTAATATGATATTGATCAGAACAATGTCTCTATGAGTAACTAGTTTACCATAGTAGGTAATATATCATATTATTGAATTCCTCTATCTGATGCTGAATACTGGATGAAGAATAAATTCCAATTACTCAAAAAAATAATGTGAAAACAATAGACATTTTTGACTCTATTCTTATTAAGATGCACTTTAATAGCTAACACCATTTTTAATATCCCCTATAATTTATCATTGTAGTACACGTTGAACAGCTACACTGCTATGTAGTGAGCTTGGTGTTATATTTCTTAACAAGAAACTCGAGCTTTGGTTTCAATTTCCAAAGCTACCATTGAATTTCATGGGCTTAAGTTAAAAAATAAAATCAGTTATTATTTATGGTCATTTTAAAGGCATAAAAACTACCAACTTTATTTTAAATATAAAACTCATCCTACAGAGAAATGATCATACGTCAAATAATATAGCCTATGAGCTAGAATTTGCTGAGAAAGGTATCTTGCTAGGCAAACAGAACCGTTCTCTGCTCATGCACTCACAGGTACTATAGCTGCAACTCAACCAATGTAGATTATATGTAAATGCTGCCAAGATTATTTACCATAACACAGACATAGAGATAGTTATACCCAAGGATACAGTGTTCTGCTGATTACTTGTTTATATGGTGCTGAGACTCAAGCCCACAGTCTCACACACACAAGTTATGCACTCTACCCTGGCACTTCTGCTCTGCTTATTAAAATTTCATATAAAATTAGTTTCCATTAAACTGATAGTAGACATATCATGTAGGGTATGATGCCACTTAATCAATTAGATGTGTGAATTGGATCAACTAACTTTATGAAGCAATATTCATAAAGGCAAAATAAAGGATGGGGCATTCACACTCTAAGACAAGCCTAGAGTTGGTCACTGGGTTTTCATATGTAAAAAAAAAAGTTAAACTATTAAGTTTCAGCATATATGATGGATCAATGGGGAGGATTGTTGCTCAGTGAGGACTATCCAGAGAACTCTGATATGAAAAAATCCATGGGAATAAATCATTATTGATGGGGAAGGCTGGAAGAATTGGGTGGCTGGAAGGATGAGTTACGTTAAGTCTTTATCTATCATCAGTATCCACTAGTGGTTCTCAACTACTAGAAGAATATATTTACCTATATCTGGAGATATTTTTGTTTTCACAATTCAGAGAGGGTAGAGATTGTTAGGGTGTTCAGTAAGAGGAGGCCATGATGCTATGAAGCAGCCTACAATGCACAGACAAAACTTCCTCAATGAAGAATAATCTAGTCCCAAGTATTAATATGCCAAGGCTGAGAAATACTGTTCTCTAGACCTTAAAATATTTTGAAAGAAAGCTGGCTTGGTGGGACATTTTTTACTTCCATTATATTGCATATGTAAAATACTTATTTCATTACATCTTACTACTGAGCAATCACTGGCTTGTGTGTGCATGGCTGCTTCTAATGTGTTTCTCCAATACATACAACATGTAGACAATATTTTCTACTATGTACAACCAACAGACAGCTATTTTTGCATGTGACTTACCTTGTTTAGATTCTAATATAAACAAATCCTTTTGAAAAGCTAACACCAACTGGTTTTAAAGTTCCTATTTTATGAGCAATGGATTCCACTTTAGGAAATCATTAACGAATGAGCAATTAATTGATTCCAAATGTAAAAATAACTAAGTCTCTTATGTACACTGAACACTAAAATAATTCCATCAGGCTTTCTATGCAATTGAAATTCCATGACATTTGTAAGTAATTGGTACATTTCTTTACACTCTTTTATTTGTTTTATTTTGTTTGGGAACCATACACTGAGATATTCAGGAACTAAAATGTTCCAGATACTAAGGATTAACTACTGACTACACTAAGCCATAACTACTGACCATACTAGGGTACCATATGGGATGCTGAGAATTGAACCCAGGCTGGATGCATGCAAGGCAAGTGTCCTACCCAATGTTCTGTAGCTCTGGCCCCACATTTCTTTTCACTCTAACACCAACTTTGTTGGATAGAAGAGAAAGCTCAAAGGGCTGGAATAGAATGCAGGCCTAGCAGATACAAGAGCCCAAGTCTGATCTCCAGCACTGCATGGCCCTTGATCACTGCCAAGTGTAGCATAGTGTCCCTCAAGTACTGCCTAGGTGTACCCCTCAGACCCACTGGTCCTGAACAACAGCTGTTTGGTACACCTAAGTACATAGCCATTGGGCCCAGTACTAAATATTGCTAAGGGCCCCCCAGGTACCCAAGTCTTGCTGTGGAGACTTCTCCATAAAGAAAACAGAAACAAAAACAAAAACAGAACTTTATATCACTCAACTTCATATTCTTTTCCTGCTAGGCATGCTATGTTCCAGCATAACTACACATTAATTTTATACTTATCCTAGTAGGTAGAAATTATCTTCTAGGAGGGATCTATAGTTATATTTTCTCTTATTTTTTTAAACTCAAGAGGTTAGGAGATATAGAAAAAGAGAGTCACAAATTACACACCTAACCATGGTATTCAATGACTAAATTCAATGTAAATGCATCTAATACAATAAAAGGCAAGTTATGCTTACAACATAACTGCCACATAGATCTAGTGTTCACCCTTACCAAGAACTTTATATTAAAGAACCTCATTTAATCCTACCATTTGTCCTAGGGTAGAGACTCCTAAATTCCCATTTTATAATATGATAATTTAAAACATAAAAACATAGGAACTCTGATAAACAATCATGACCTCAATAAAAAAAAAACTTAAAGAGCACTATACATAGATGCAGAAACTAAGCATTAGGCAGATTTAGGTTCTCATATTAGCCAGGGGCATGGCTGAGCCTCAGGTTCCATTACAAGTTATTTCAGAGTTTACATTAGAACTTAGCAAATGACTATGACTCCGTGTTCACATTCAGTTTGCTCCTATCTTTGTAGACAACACATTATTAAAATTGAGGCTTGCATTTTCATTTATATCCTCCCATGATTTCCTTTTTTTGCTACAATGCTGAACTGAACACCAAGTTATGTGGCAGCCATAGAAATGAATAGTAGATGGTGAAGTGTCTGATTAAACTTCTTAACAGTAAATTGTGCCCACTTGGCCATGTGCTTCATGCAATTGGCTCTGGAATTCGTTAGAGATTATACTTCCCCCAGATAAGTCCCTTTATTTCTATTCAGTGTGTTCTATGTTTATCCCTTCCTTCCTTCCTTCCTTCCTTCCTTCCTTCCTTCCTTCCTTCCTTCCTTCCTTCCTTCCTTCCTTCCTTCCTTCCTTCCTTCCTTCCTTCCTTCCTTCCTTCCTTCCTTCCTTCCTTCCCTCCCTCCCTCCCTCCCTCCCTCCCTCCCTCCCTCCCTTCCTTCCTTCCTTCCTTCCTTCCTTCCTTCCTTCCTTCCTTCCTTCCTTCCTTCCTTCCTTCCTTCCTTCCTTCCTTCCTTTCTTCCTTCCTTCTTTCCTTCCCTTCCTTCCTTCCTTCTTTCCTTCCTTCTCCCTCTTTCCTCCCTTCCTCACTTTGCACCATACTTGGTTCTGCATTTAGAGATCACTCCTAGTGGGCCTCAGAGGAGTATATGGTATGCTGAGGATAAATCCTGGTCATTCTTGTACAGGGCAAGTTCCTTAACCACTGGACTATCACTCTTGCCCCCAGTGACTTGTTTATTTCTGTAGCTATCCTTAGGACTAATATATCCTTTTCTTTAGGAAAGCATTCAACCAAAATATGGTGATATTATACAAGTGAAATTCAATAGATCATATTTTCTCATGGTCTACGATAATTAAAAACAAAAGGAAATAAGATCCGATTCAGAGAGAAGACACATGCTTTACACATGGATCCCTGGGTTTGACTCCTTGCGTCTTGAACACTGTTGGTTATGCTCCCAAATTAAAATAAGTTATTAATCTACTACAAGGAACAAGTAATGTACTGGGAACACAAAAAGAACCAAATAGCCTTTAAGCCTACACCTTAAACTGCAGAACATATAAGCAACACACTCCCCTGAGAACTATGCGGGGTCCAAACTCCTAAGGAAAGGAGAATGATTGCTCAAGCAACAGAAACCAAAAAAAAAAAAAAAAAAAAAGAAACATTCAACAACCACTCTCTGTGTTTAAGAAGGACTTTATTAGGCTGATTTCAATAACAATGATGCTTGATGTGTTTAGAAGTTGAACTACAACACACAGATGTAAAATGGTAAGTGGTGAAGAATGGGGATTGACCACTCAGCCTTTTTACTTCACAGATGGATAATTCAAGAGCCTGAACAGACTCAGATGACAGGAGAGAGTCACAAAACCTGGCTAGTGGCTGAGCATAAGGGAAGGCATAGAACTGGGTACTAGAGGCATGGCCACTATCAATTTTGGAGCTAGATACCTCTTGGGTCCTTCATTTCCCCATCTTCAGAGTGTATGCTATTGTGGGTATCCCCTTCCCCAACTTCTTGTTTACCCCACCTGAATGATCAGAACCATCCACACCTGGAATGGACAGGTACAAGAATTTGTCTGGGGGAAGAGGAAGGATAAGAAGAGGTAGAGTCTGCAAAGCAAGTCAGTCAGCAATGAAGACTAGAAAGCAGCTGAAAGAGAGACAGAGACAGAGAAAGCCAGAGAAGGAGCAGAGAAGTGACTGCTAGGAAAAGGCTTAGCATAAAAACCATGTGAGGAAATGAATATGGTGGTTAGGACCATGAAATAAAGCTGGCTGACTCCTGGAACTTCCTCTGACTGCTTTGTGAATATCTCCACTGTCACCCTGTAACCTTCAGATCTGTCAGGCTATAGGGGCTGCAGGAGCCTGGCCAAGCCAAGAAAGGCCTCACCATACCTCTGGTGACTATCTCAATATATTAAAATAACATGCTATTATAAATATTAAAAGATAAATAACTAAAACTCTAAACAATCAGTTTCCTCCTCACCAACAAGATCCATCAACCCAAGCTCCCAGCAACTCTTTAACTGTAGGGGAGATGCAAGCATGGAGAAGTGAGGGGTGTCAATATGGTTGCAGGTATTTGTTTTCCATGCAATGAATAACCATATAGTAACTTTTTTTTTTGCATTTTTTTTTACTATTACTTTTTGTTATCTGGCACCTGTTCACCCTCTAATTCTGCTATTTCTGCCCAGTGAAGATATCTCTTCCTTCTACTCCTCTACTATTGAATCTTGCCCCATACCTCCCTGGATTACCTCCAACCAATTCCCAAGTTGGCTGCTGAGCCAATGTTGCAAAGACCCTTTCACCACACCATTTGTCTGTTGAGCTCTGCTGTTTACAGAGCACGTCTGAGTCCACACCTTTCCATCTGTCATCAAACATATTTTTGAGCTTTATCTGGTATTATTTCCAACTATGCCAATACAGTCTTATATTAAAAGAGCCTATCCTTCAAATCCCAGCAGGAACACTCCTAGTGGGACCCGGGATGGTGCTTAATCCCACTGAGACAAGGTTTCTTTTCCTGCCAAGTGAAGATCAATGATGAACAAAATCTATCTGGTAGAGCCCTTGGGAAGAATGAGCACACAGTTTCCCTTGTTGGTCGAACAGTTTCCCTGTTGGTCAAGTGATTGGTATGCACTCTTAGGGATATACCTTAGGAACACAAAAATACAATACAAAAATCCCCTCCTCACACCTATATTCATCACAGTGCTATTTACAATAGCCAGACTTTGTAAACAATCAAGATGCCCTTCAACAGATGAATGGCTAAAGAAACTGTGGTACATATATGCAATGGAATATTATGCAGCCGTCAGGAGAGATGAAGTCATGACATTTTTCTATACATGGATGTGCATGGAATCTATTAAGCTGAGTGAAATTAGTCAGAGGGAAAGAGACACACACACAGAATAGTCTCATTCAACTATGGGTTTTAAGAAAAATTGGGCCCGGAGAGATAGCACAGCGGTGTTTGCCTTGCAAGCAGCTGATCCAGGACCTAAGGTGGTTGGTTCGAATCCCGGTGTCCCATATGGTCCCCCGTGCCTGCCAGGAGCTATTTCTGAGCAGACAGCCAGGAGTAACCCCTGAGCACCACCGGGTGTGGCCCAAAAACCAAAAAAAAAAAAAAAAAAGACCAAGTCATATTGGCCTAAAATTATCTTTGCCAACATGATTTAAAATCTATATAGTGTGATGATTGGAAGCATGTCAACATCAGTTTGCTTCTGAGAAGCCCTCTTATTTTGGGGGCCGGGCGGTGGTGCTGGAGGTAAGGTGCCTGCCTTGCCTGCGCTAGCCTAGGATGAACCGCGGTTCAATCCCCCGGCGTCCCATATGGTCCCCCAAGAAGCCAGGAGCAACTTCTGAGCGCATAGCCAGGAGTAACCCCTGAGCGTCACAGGGTGTGGCCCAAAAACCAAAAAAAAAAAAAAAGAAAGAAAAATTAAAGACATTGAAATAATTCCCAGACATAAAGGCCGGAAGGACCAGCTCAAGATATGAAGCTCACCACAAAGAGTTGTGAGTGTAGTTAGAGAAATAAGTATGCTGAGAACGATCATAACAATGTCAAATAGTGAGGGATGTAGAAACCCTGTCTCAAATACAGGCGGGGGTGAGGTGGGAAAGGAAAGAGATGAGGGCATTGGTGATGGGACGGTTGCACGGTGAAGGGAGGTGTTCTTGTTATGACTGAAACCCAACACAATTATGTTTGTAATCACAGTGTTTAAATAAAGAAATTATTAATAAAAAGACTCAAAAAATAAAAGAGATTGGTGTGTGTTAACTAACAAATGTTATTGTCATGATTTGAGCACCAGTATTTCGATTCTTTTTTCCCTTTGCACCCATGTGAGTCCTCCTGTGTTGGGTGTCTTCCTTCCTGGTACTTGATCAGCCATATCAGTCCTTATATATTGCTCTGATCTCTTACTTTAAAGAACTTACTTTTAGTTGGTACAGCACAGCCTGATGTTTAATCAATGGCAACTCTTAATCCAGGGGGCAGCTGTTCAGTCCAGGGAATATTTGAGAATGTCTGAAAACTTTTTAGGTTGTCATAATAGGTTTGTGTTGCGTTGATCCAGTTTTTTATATTTTTCTGTAGTTGTGTGGGGATAGTTGTTGCATACTCAAGATTTATTCCTGGTTTTGTGCTCAGAGGTTACTCCTGTTGGTGCTTGGTGGCATCTAGACAATGCCAGGTATCCAACTGTGGTTGTCACTTGCAAGTAAGAAACTTGCCCCTATACTATTTCTCCTGCACACTAATTTTCTATATTTTATCTTGCTTGAATATCATGGAGCCAGGGTTAACTCCTAGAGAAAACAATTTGCCAAGTTTCCTCCTTTCACAAGAAAACCAGCCAGTACAGACCATCAGCCACCTCTTTTATCTAACACACATACTCTGTAAAATATTGTCTTTCCTTCAATCACCCTAGCTTCCAGTACAGCTAGAGACCCCTCTGGTACACCTAGAGAGCTTCTCAGGAGCCCTGCTCCATTTCAAATATTTTTTTGCAATCCAAAGCTTGCTCAGACTTATCTCATTCATCCATCCCTATTCATCCATCCATCCCTACAAAATCCACTGACAAGACCCAAGACTGTGTTCTTCTAGTCATTCTCTTGCCCCTTGGGTCATGACTGGCTGCTTGGCATGGTGTGTCCTGTCCTGCAGAAAATAATAAACCTTCTTTCCAAGGCAATGGTCTGTATCTGTCCTTTCAGCAGGCCTGATGAAAACAAGTCCCAGGTTTATTTGAAGATGGTTTGGAGGCTTGTCAGCTGAGAGGCCAAGGGTGTTGCTAGTGACCCTAAAATGCAGGGACTGTGCCCTTCCTCAAACAGAATGATGACAACTGTCAACAGTCCCAAGGAGAAGAAACACTGGCCTCAAACGTTGTTCTATACTTTGCAATGATTGGTCTCTGGAGGCTTTGCCTGCCACCTGCTTCTCTCACATAGTTTGACCAGGGAAACAGGGAGAAACTAATTGCACCATGTGAACAATCAATTCACAGCCTTAATCAGAAAAAATAATAACTGAACAAAAATGTTCAGCAAACCCAAAAGTCTTGCTTCTCAGATGCTATTTCAAGTTCAGCACTAACAGCTTCTAATCAGAAAGAAAAATTCATAAACCCAGACTCAGTTCTTTCTGATTCTAAATCTCTCACTCTAGGGAAACACAGTCAGCCAATATAATACTTTCCATGGGGGCTTCTTAAACAGATGGTAATTTTCTCTAGACTGTTTATTACCTTAGATGGTCTGAAACCACTCTCATAATCCCTGCCCCCCTACCACCTTCCATCAAGAACAAAATGTACACAGAAAGCATTACATGTGATCAAATAAATTTGGATAAAGAAGTATTCAGTTCTTGAAGAAGCACATGGCATACCAAGGTCTCAGAGATCAAAACAATCTACTTGATTTTGTTTAGTTGTTTTCCAAGAGTCTGATCTTGAAATTGTACAAATATTCTCTTGACATCCAAGCAAACCACAGCTTCTTTGCATTGTGAAGTCTGGCTGAAAGAACAGCACTGATGCTGATCTCAAGTAGAGCGACCTAGACCCTGGAATCTGGATAGATAACTTTTCTAAACACAAGAAAAAAAACAGGACTTTTATATTTTATTAGCTTGGACAGGCTAGATCAGTACAAACCTCAATAGATTTAGACTCAAAGTTTAAGATTATCTTCTCGGAGCCAGTGAGGTGGCGCTAGAGGTAAGTTGTCTGCCTTGCAAGTGCTAGCCAAGGAAGGACCGCGGTTCGATCCCCCGGCATCCCATATGGGCCCCCCAAGCCAGGGGCTATTTCTGAGCACTTAGCCAGGACTAACCCCTGATAATCAAATGGGTGTGGTCCGAAAAACCAAAAAAAAAAAAAAAGAGATTATCTTCTCAAAAAATTAATGAAGCTCATATGTTAGTGGAAACTCAACAAATGATGAGCTTGGACATCTCAAGAAAAACAAACAGAGCAACTTTAGACTAAAGGTGGAAAGATTATACCAACCTACCTACTCACCTTTGAGAACATCTTTTATTTCATAGTACTAGGCACACTCATTTTTAAAATACTGGTCCTTAGCACATAAAATAAAACGTGACAATGTATGGGCACGACTGTGAATTAGACATGTGATCACACTGCAAATGTAAAATCATTATGCAGGTACCTGGAACGTCTGACACAAGACTATGTGTCAATCATACTTCAATGTAAAGAACGCTGTGATATTTATAGATGTAGTTGAACAGCAAAGGACTGTGTGAATTCTGAAAAGGATCTGTAGATCTTAATGGATCACCACCCATCTACCCTTGCTTGGGAGTGGGCAAGCCTTTTCTATAAGGCAGAAGCAGCAGCTATCAGCAAGGTGCTTCAGAGTTTAGACTCGCCTTCAGGAGTTAGCTCTCCAGAATCACCAAGGCCATAAGCATGTTCTCTGAGAGTGGGTTGAGTCTGCGGGTGAGGGAACTCACAGCAGAAGCAGTGGAGCAGCAATGATTTTGCCATCTGTTCACCCAGCTCAGGACATCCCTCTGCTCTTTTACTTGATATAAAAGCACAAGGCACACACCATCTCTGGACTTTGTTCTTCCACCACCCATTGCCAGGAACAGAGAGGATGACAGGGGGGTAAAAAAAATTGAATTGTTTGCCTCCCCTTGGAATGTGTCGGCCAGCACCATGGGACTGAATTCAAAGCACATTACCTCCAAGGTGGTTTCTGAGAGGTTTGTTTGCATGTGACGAAGTTTTTTTTGGTCATATCCAGTGATATTTTGAGGGTTTTCCCAACTCTTTACTCAGCAATTCCTCCTAGTGATGCTTTAGGGGCTATATAGTTCAGGGGATCAAATCAAGATTGGTGACATGCAATTCAAGCACTTGTACCCCTGTATTACCTCTCCAATCCCAACCCCCATTATTAGGATTTTTTAAATGTTCTAAACAGGCCTCCTAAATATTCTCAAGACACATCTGGAAAATTAAGAGCCATTTCTCCTATTCATCCACCCCTTATACAAGAAGGAAGAGCCTAAAACTAAAGACCTTGTCTGGGGTCTAGTCTCCAGACCCTGTAGGGGCTGAAATTTAGGAATTGGTTCCCCAGAGGGAAATCACCTTCACACACTCTCCACTCTTTCCAGGGCTGCTAATTCCTTCCCTCTGATAAACACTGCCAGGAATTATACTCAGGTTTCTGGAATGAAAATAAACTGTGTTTGTTTTCTAAAATCATTGTGAAAATCCTCACAGCCAAATCTTACTGTAATTTCAGCTCTGATAACTTCAGAATAAATTTATAACATTTTTTTTTATTTTTCACAGTGAATTAGGTTCTCTGAATCGGTAACCCAAACTCACTCATCTGTCATTCTTCCACTTTAAATGCTAAATGTCACTCATATTGGGTCAGCAGCATTTGCTTATAAATTCAATGAAGAATTTCAGAACCACCAATGTTTAAAGGAGAAGGGGACTTATACAACTAGATCCAATTCCATTTTAAGCAATTGTCTTTTGAAAAGAGGTGATTATTAAAGCTGGCACAAGATCAAACATTTCTCTTGAAATAATTTGAATCTAAAATGTTATATTATTATTCATTTACACATGATGCAATGCAACCTTCATTAACCTTTTTCCACCTGTATGCCAACACCTGTCCTGCATACTGGCAGTTACAAACAAAGCAGTAGTTTTTAACCTTTCTATACCCAAGAACCAGTAGCTAAGAAACACTCATTAGTAATTATTCAATCAATATACATTTTCCCAAAGCAAACACTACCCTCAAGATAGATTCACACACACATACTCACAAACACACAACTGATCTGCAACTTCATTGGTTATATTTTGCGTCATAAGTTGTCTATTTTAGGTTTACTCATCTTCCTAAAACAAAACATTGGGGGTAGAATGTCTTCTAGTATGAGCATATTGTTAAATGATAGAAATGGAACTATTACTCTATTTCATCTATACAAAAGATCGCAAGGAATAGTTCTGAGACTGTGATTCAATAAAGCTTTAGCAGTCACTGGCATTGTGTCATGCTGCCATCACATCCTTTTTTTTTTTTTTTTTTTGGTTTTTCGGGCCACACCCATTTGATGCTCAGGGGTTATTCCTGGATAAGCGCTTAGAAATTGCCCCTGGCTTGGGGGGGACCATATGGGATGCCGGGGGTGCTTACAAGGCAGACAGCACCAAGTCCCATCACATCCATTTCTTTGGCCTAAGCCAGAGTAGAGGTACTTTTTCTATGGAGGGCTACTGAGCTTTCCAATTTCAATCGGTAACATCTCTCTTAATATTTCTTATCTTTTATTTCCTGGACAGAGAAATTCCTTTCCACATATGTTGCCCTTTATTGCCTTCTTGAAAGTTTTCAGGCTTGAAAATTGAACCTAGTTGTGAAGTCAACAGCCCTAACACTTGCCAGTATTCTGAGCTAGGAATTTCTGTTGTCTGACCATTCAAAATTTGCATTTATGTTTATCACTCAACATCGAAGGGCCGGGATATGGGTATGAGGGTCTATCAGGGGTCTCAAACTCAATTTACTTGGGGGCCGCAGGAGGCAAAGTCGGGGTGATCCTTGAGTGCAAAGTCAGTAGTAAGCCTTGAACATTGGGGGGTGTGACCCAAACAACTAAAACAAAACAAAACAAAAAAAGATTCCTCTAGGGCAGGGCCACAAAATGTTGTACGAGAGGGCTGTTTTCGGCCCCTGGGCCGCGAGTTTGAGGCCCCTGGTAGATGCTCAAACTACTGTTCCTCTTGCTAAGAGCTACTGTTGGGAACATTAAATCTCTTTTATATATGTGCAGTTTTACTTTGCCTAGTGGTGTTCTGACCACAGGCTGCTTAATAGTGCATGAATAATTCAGATCATGACCAGGAGGAAATCAGCATACCATTCATTCTGGATGCTTTGGGTAGGCAAAAGGTTCACTGTGTACATTTTGCAGGTGATGAGTAACTCTCTGTAGCTTGTTTGATATTTTTAGTGGACTGGTGAAGAGACTCATCAATCAGAGTATTATCAAAATTTCTAGAACAGGTGGTCACTTAGTATTGGTCCTTATAGCCAAGATCTGCTTATCATCCTAGGGAACAGTCTTGTTTATCAGACAAGTGATAGCTTCCAAACATAAGGGCTCATATTATTGACAGGAACTTGTCAGACAAACACTTATCCATACACACACTTGACATTGCTCATGAAATAGCCTCATTTTGGGCTGTGACCAGCCGGTCAGATGGATGGTTGCTGACTGTGCAGCAGATTTCAGTCTTCATTCTGTGCCAGGACATACTGATGCCAGCTCACAGTGAAAGTACCTTCAGGATCCAGGGGACTTGCTCTGGTGTAGCTTGCAACTGATCTGAACTAGCCAGTAATGTATCCTGGTAGGTTTTGATTCCCTGTTTTAATTGCATTGCCTACTCCCAGTGGAATTAAATCAGGTGTTACCAACCACTTTCTTGCTTATTCCTTTGTCTTTTGGCTTATAAACTTGGGGCAGTGGGGAAGAGAGAGAGGGAGAGAGAGAGAGAGAGAGAGAGAGAGAGAGAGAGAGAGAGAGAGAGAGAGAGAAGAGAGAGAGAGAAAGAGAGAGAGAGAGGAGGTAGAGCAAGTAACATTTTGCTAATGTTTTATTTTGGCCCCCCCTGCTAGTTCCCAGGCTCTGGTCTTTATCTTGGGTCCCACAATAACTGGTCAGGCTCTTTCTTTTTATACTGGGAGTGGGAAAAGTTGTCAGGTACAGGTGGGGTACATCTATCACTGTCCAACTGCCCTTACAGTGGGAGTAGTGGGGGGATCATCACCCTTTAAAGGTACACTAATTCCCTTAAATACATCAACAAAGCAGCCTGACTGTTTTCAGGAGATTCTATCAAAAGAAGCAATGCCTCTTTATAGACTGCCACTGTCAATGAATGACACAGTGAGGTAAGAGAGTTGGGGGTGGTGAAGGATACTGAATGACACAGCCCTACAAAAGAGAATGAAACCACTGGAAGGTCCCCTCCCCCAAGTGTCACTGCTTGTTTGGAAGACAATTATTTGATTTTATAATTACTTTTGTGGGTTGCAAAATAATTATGGTGGAGGCAAATCTCTATGTGCCAAAATAGCAGAGACGATTGTTCTAAAGTTCACAAGGAGTTGGAGTCAAGATGGTTGGCTTTTAGGTGGGAGATCAGAATTACCTCCCTTTTGGAAAGTGCAGTCTGTGACTCAAAGAAAGTTCAGGGAGGGGGAAGCAAATGCAAAGAGACACCATAACCAAAATCAGTTGAGCTGTTTCTTTGTAAGTTGGCTTTCCTTTTTGAATCTGTCTCAATGGAGGCAGTAGAATATAAATTTTCCTTTTAAAAAGACCCAAACCAGGGGCCAGAGAGAGAGATAGCATGGAGGTAAGGCATTTGCCTTTCATGCAGGAGGTCATCAATTCGAATCCCGGTGTCCCATATGGTCCCCCATGCCTATCAGGAGCAATTTCTGAGCCTGGAGCCAGGAATAACCCCTGAGCACTGCCGGGTGTGATCCAAAAACCACACACACACACACACACACACACACACACACACACACACACACACACACACACACACAAAGACACAGGAGGCACCATACTCAGCTTGAATCATGAAAATGGCTGGATAAAACTCTTTAATATACTCTTTATCTCTAGATTATGCCTTCTTTTAGGACCTGAAGCACATGACCAGCCAGATCACTGAAATAACAAACGTGACCTACAGATTTTTACTACAGGGCCTAAGCATTGAGCACATTTAAGCAAACTAACAGTCCCTTGCTCTTGTGCCCTCTGTTCTCATTACTTCGTATTTTTGTTGTTGTTTGATTATTGGTTTGTTTTGTTTGTTTTTTCTTCTCTCACTTCTTGTCTCCCTCTTCTTCCACCTTCTCCTCCTCACTATCATCAATTCAATCTATGTCAAATAAAAACCACACGGTTACCTCCTCTATAGGAAAGGAAAGCTGACTTATAGGGTGCTGTGGACAATACTGCAAAGGGTAAACACCTATTTAGATAGAACGCACTAACACATTGGTCAGTACTCGAGACACGAAACCTATACATATCCAAAAGTTGATCTTTTAGTTTTCTTTCCTTACAAGTACTATACTTACCTATCTTTCTGTACTCAGTGCACCTCTTGCCCTCCCCACCTCTCTACATTTATATACATCTAAGCTAACTTCTATATGTTTACATGTGGGCAGGAGCACACAGAGATAGGAATCCTCCTTAAGGGACAAACCTAAACCACAAACAACCCACACCTATACCCCACATAACCCCTCCCATATACTATTCCCTCCCCCTCCTCCAGAAATCTGACTATCACCCCTCAATCCCATGCCTGATATCCCCACCACATTGTAACTCTTCACCCTCAGTTCTTAATCCATTAGTCATCATGACCGACCTCCTACCCCAACGAACCAGTACCCATTACCCAAGTGAAGAGACACCCACTCAAGCTCTCATCTCGTTCCCAGCAAGAAAATACAACCAACACCCCGACTGACTCATGCAGTGTGGCCCTCCTAATCACCTCTCCCTAACAGGGACTGTGGCTTGATACCGGAACTAGCTCCAAAGGACCCACTGCAAGAACTCTTCCCAAGACCTCCCTGCCTGGTCCGCACACCTCACAAGGAAATCTCAAAAGACAATGGGGAAGCCTATACTTTCATCATAAGTTTAGACCTATATAACACTACCTCTTACCCTGTTTCTCCCCAAATGTAAAATAATCTCCTGTTTCACTTCCTCCTTTTTTGTTTTTTTTTCTTTTTATTTTCTTTTTTATTCTTGTCCGTTTTTGTTTTGTTTTGTTTTTGTTTTGTTTTGTTTTGTTTTAGGTTTTGTTTTTTGATTTGATTTGTTTTTGCTTCTTTTGGGTAACTCCAGGCAGCACTCAGAGAGTGCTCCTGGCTTTATGCTCGGAGATCGCCCCTGGTGGGCACAGGGGACCATGTGGAATGCCGGGATTTGAGCCAAGGTCTTTCTGCAGGAAGGACAGACGCCATGACTCCATGCTATCTCTTTTCTCTTTTGGACCCACTTTATTCCTTTAATTACATCTTTTATTTAATCTTTTTTTTTTTTAAAAAAAGAAACTTTTTTCTTTAGATATGTGTGAGCATATATATTTTTAGTTTTTGGCATGCGTCTGTTTTCTTCTCTCTCCACTCCCAAAAATCCACCAGCAATATAATGTAGCACCACTTCTTCTTGCAAAGACATATTAAACAAAGGAGAAATTTTACGTGTAAAAATAAGCTCTTATCTACTAGGGATAAGAACTCATACTTCTTTACAACACAGGGACATCTCCCACCCTGAACGTATGTCATGTGTAATCAACTTAGACTCCAGGGAACTAGACACCGATCGTCCAGCCTTGACTCCTGGATCCCAGACATAGAAAATGACAGAGTTCTCCACAACAGCTCCAGGAAACAAACCCCCTCCAGGGCATTCATAATGCTGCTCTGATGCCAACATGCGCCAGTTCTAAATTTATAACCTGACAATGAGGAAATGGGAACAACTTGAGTTAAGAGCAAGTTGTCCTTCCTCATCAGCCAACGATAAGACAAAATCAGAAAACATGCCACCCTTTGACATGAGCAAAAGCCAAGATCGCTATATACAGATGACTGGTTGTTACAACCAGGACTCGACAGTACGCATCCCGAGACCACCACCACCACCAACACCACCACCAACAACAGCAATGAAAAGCTCTAGCCTAGCTTTTGGTCTACGATCTGTTCAACAAACAAAATCTCCAACTTCAGAGGTCTGACTGAGACAACAGCAACTAAACGGGTCTTCCAGAAACATAACAAAAGACTTTATCCCAGGCTCCATCCTAGGAGCAACATAATGACCAAGACCACCAATTACAGAAGATGGATTAAAATGGCACTGAAGAAGCAGAACTCCTAGAACCACAAAGAAAGACTCCATCATAAGCTCCGTTTCTTGAGCTGCACAGTCACCAAGATCTCTAGATACAGAGGTCTGATTTTATCATCCAAGACGAAGCAGAAGTCTTCCATACACCACAAAAGCACAGAGGGGAGAGTAAATGATCATGCAAGGAGTCTACAGTTAATCCCATGACAGTATACTTCAGGGGTGGAGAAACCCTGTAACTCCTAGGCCAAGGGAATTCCCTCTATAATATCCCCAATACTTAATGTGCCTATGCAGGGGGGGACACACAAAATAATCATCTTTCCACACATTTTATTTATTCATTGATCAATTTTTTTGATGTCTTTATTTTGGTGTAGATATTGAAGTGATATCTTCAATTTTATTTTATTTCATTTTATTATATTTTATCTTATCTTTCTCTTTCTTTTTGCACTTCAGCATGATTTGATTTCAGAACCGAGACTATTGTGTGGTGCTTGTTTTTATTGCTGTAGTGCTCACTGGATATTTAATTTGATATTTCTTTCTGTATTGTTGTGGTGTTTCAATTACCTTTTCATGTCCTCTCTCAAACTGAGGTTGAAAGCCTCTAGGTCTCCGCCCATTTTCAAAGTATTTGACTTCTTTTTTTATTATTTATTTTTTATTTTTTCTTATTTTGTACCCCATTCTATTGCTTTTTTTTCCTTCAAAGAAAACCACATAACTCGATTTATCCAGTTCTGCCTCTTAAATAGAGGGGGAAACAAGGGAGGATATCAGGACCAAACCGATATCTGACCACTAATAGTAAACTAGACAAAGAGAGGTCCACCTATTCTAGCAGCCTGGGAGGTGATGGTGGGGTATATGGGTTGCAGAAAGGGAACTGGGATGGGGGGGAGGACAAATTTGGTGATGGGTATTCCCCTGATTCAATGTTAATATGTACCTAAAATACTACTGTGAAAGAAATGTAAACCATTATGATCACAATAAAAATTTTAAAAAAAGAAATACTTGTGACCCAAAAACGAATTAACTATACAATTAATATCAATTAAATAAAAGTTAAAAAATAGTAAAAAAAAAAAAAAGAAAAAAAAAAGACCCAAACTGAGGTTCAGGTGAATGGCATAGGTATGTGATTGGGTATGAGGCTAAGAGGATGAGGAACTGTGCCCTCCGATCACAGACTTGTGTGAAATCCCATTCTCACAGGTTTCTTGTCAGGCCAGGAAGCATTTATTGTAGGCTCAGCAGGTCTCTGCTGCAGCTCCTTTGCTCTGCAGCTACCATGCAGATGCCAAGACAGACACAATGTCAACCACTGTATGCAGCTCTTCCAAGAGTTCTCTAATCCCCAATCTCACATAAAAGTCCTGTATGATGAAATGCCACTCTTCTTTTTATTTGTTTTTGGGCCACATTCGGTGATGCTCAGGAGTTATTCTTGGCTTTGTACTCAGAAATTACTCCTGCGGACTTGGGGGACCATATAAAATGCTGGGGGTTGAACCTAAGTGAACCACAAGCAAGAAAAGCACCCTGCCTACTGTTCTGTCACTACAGATTCTCTTCTTATTTTTTTGACAACCACTTCAAAAATAAGTATTCGTAGTCTATAAGAACATGAAAGTTTTGTGGTGTGTGCTATATCATCTTGACAAGTGTCAGCAAGATCTTCAGGGAAAAGAAATAAAACCATTTAATAGGTTCAAGAAACTTGGGACAGCAGAAATGACCCAAGAATGGGTAGAGAGTATCAGTGCTTCCCAGTGCTGCCTAATTCCAACCAAACACACTCTCCAAAAAGTAATTTCTGTTTTCAAGACAACAGTTTGGATTTGATTTTGAACCAGTATTTTCCTCAAAAATAATTTTTACAATAAATCACATTGGGAAATTAAAATTTCCTGATCGAAGAAATGAGATGACTTCTCAAGGTTTATATCTTGGAGGCAAAAGTTACAAAAGCAAAGTTGAAAGCAGTGGATAGCCTGGGCGACATATGACAAAAAGGGAGTGAAGTTAACCCTAATCCTCTTCCAATTCCCTGAGGAGATGATAATGAGAGTTGACCCGACCTTAGTAGGTTGTTTTAGTGATGACAAGAAAATAACACATGTGAGTGAAAAAGTGTCTTTGAAATGTACTTATGTAAGATGTCTAGGTTTTTTTAAACACTTATATTCATAAATGGATTGAATTAGTTCTCTGGCCCACCAATTTAGAGCCACTTCATTGTCTCTTTTAAAAGCCTTCCAGGATGACTAATATCTAATACACCCATATTATTAAGTGTTTGATCAGATGTAGACAATAGGACTTTCATACATTCATTGTTGGTACGGATATATACAATGATGCAAGTTTTTGGAAAAGAGCCCAAGAGTTCTACAGATGGTTAAACATAATGTTTTCTATGACTCAGCAATTCTACTCCATTAATAATAAAAACATACAACCATAGTAAAATTGGCATTTGGGTATAAGTACATTATTTTTATTGCCAAATATGTGAAAACTACCAAATGTCTACTAGTTGATTAATGGATAAATAAAATATGCTATATCTATATAATGGTTCAGCAATAAAAAAATTTAAGTACTAATATTACAAAAATATGACCTAGATTGGTACTTGGAGAGAAAAGATATCTAGTTTCACATGTGGACTTGATTTGGCTATTGTCAAAAAGGGTGAGACTTGAATTCAGTTCACCTAGAGCAGGGGTCCTCAAACTTTTTAAACAGGGGGCCAGTTCACTGTCCCTCAGACCATTGGAGGGTCTGACTATAGTAAAAACAAAACTCATGAACGAATTCTTATGCACACTGCATATATCTTATTTTGCAATGAAGAAACAAAACAGATACAAATACAATATGTGGCCCGCGGGCCATAGTTTGAGGACCACTGACTAGAGCTTTTATATTCTATTTACAAACAACATTGCTTCAAGGGGGAATTTTTTTCATATAACCTATTCAAAAGTTGCTAAAAGGTTGTTAATATATATAATAATTGATTAGTAGTTTATTTTAAGTTCTATTTATTAATTTTGTTGTGACCCCATTCTTATTCTAGCAACCTGATCATAATTGCTCTCTTGCTCTTTTCTGGTTGTAACTTTGTGAGTTACAACCTATCATGATTTACTGCCCAGCTCCTAGAATGAGTCGCCCCGAGGTCCTCCCTCTAATTCTCCCATTTCAGTAATATCTGCGATAGCATAGAAGAATCTAGATATATTGTGCTAAATAAAAGATGACTGGGTGGAACTATATATTATATGATTCCATTGATATAACATTTTAAGTATTCAAAAGTCTAGAGCAAAAACCTACTTAGCTTATCGCCTTGGGCTGGGGGCTTGGGAAAAGAGAAGTGAAGGCGAGACTAAGTTGAGCATGGTTTCTTTTGGGGGTAATGAATAGTTCTAACATTGATTATGATAAAGAATGTACAACTCTAGGAATAAATACTAGAAGACATTGAGCTATATGCTTTATATTTCCTGGTATCAAGGATTAAATCTAAGACTTCAGCTATAAGAAAAACCATTTACAACTGAGCTGCATACTCAAGTTCTGAAATGAATGCTTTGAATTGGTGAACTATATAATATGTGAGTTTAATAAAGCTGTCAAAATTCTACTGGCATTTTTTTCTTAGAAATAGAAGAATCTTAAAATTGCCATAGGATCAACAAATACTCTGAACAGCCAAAGGAGTGTTGAGAATGAAGAACAAAGTTGTAGATATCACATTTCTTGGCCTCAAACTATATTATAAAGTGAAAGTATTCAAAGAAGCCTGGTAGTAGCATAAAAACAGATGCATTGATTGATAGAACAGAATAGAGAGTCCAGAAAAGAACTCACACTTTTTTGTCAATTAATTTCTTACAGAGGAGACAAGATTATAATGGAAGAATAGGTTATTCAACACATGATCTGGAGAAACTTGACAGCAACGTGCAAAAAAAGTAAATCTGCAACACTATTTAATGCCACTACACTAACATCAAATCAAATTAATTAAAGTACAAGCAAATTCTAAAATCATAAATTATGTAAAAAGATACCCCCAACCATAAATATCCTAGGAAAAAATATAGAGGGAAACTTCTTGACATAGTTATTAACAATGATAGTTTGAATTTGATATTAAAAGCAAAGATAACAAAACAAAAGTAAGCAAGTGAGATGGTATCAGACTGGAACATTTCTACATAGTAAAGAAAACCATTAACATAATAAAAAGCAACCTACTGAATGGGAGAAAATATTCAAAAACATCTGCTAAGGGTTAATATTCTAAGTACGTAAAGAACTCTTTCATTTTAGTAAAAAAAAAAATCTAATTTTATAGTGACAAACACCTCAAGACATCTCTACAAGGAAGACAAACAAATGGCCAACAAGTTCAAGAAAAGGTACTCAAAATGAGTAATTAGAAAAATGGCATCAAAATAAAAATGAGCAATCTTCTCACATTGGTTAAAAGACAAACATACAAAAGAGAACAAATATTGGAAGACAAGAGAATGTGAACAGGGTTTAAAACATATTTCTTGCATGTAGTCGACACTGGTATGATCCTCCCCAAAAGAATAAATGTTGGTGACAATGTGAGCAGAAGCACTGTTGGAAATATAAATTATCATAGCCACTAAGAAAGTCGTTTGAAAGTTTCTCAAAAGTTTAAAAATAGATATACTACTTGAGCCAGAAACTCTTCATTTGGGTATGTGTCCAATGGAAATAATTATAGTATCTTAAAGAGATACTTGTAGAATTCCATATTTAGTAGCATTTTCACAATAGACAAAATTGGAAAAAACCTAAGTTGTCCATCATGATGTATAGTTAGGGGCCGGTGAATTCATACAATAGTTTAGGCACTTATCTTGCATGTGGCCAACTTGTTCAATCTCTAGCAAGGTGTATAATCCCCAATCTCCACCAGCAGAGGTACTTGAATGCTAGGGTCCTGAATACAGGTAAGTGTGTCCCAAAATTAAAAAAACAAGTGAAAGATGCAAAATAACAAAATACAAACTCTGAATATTTTTACATATGATTAAAAAAAAGAAAAATCCTGCATTTGCACTGAAATTGGTGAACCCAGAGAACATTATGTACATAAAATAAACCAAAAGGATGACAAGTACCACATGGTATCACATCTAAGAAGGATATTTTCTCAAGTCAAATTCCTAGGAATAATAGAAAGTGATATCTAAGGGATTGGAGATGAGACAAATGGGGAAAACTTGGTAAAAGAGAACAAAACGTTAGCTATGAGTAAAAAATCACTTGAGAAGTACAATTGTGACTGGAATTGGTAACACTGTATTATATCACTGAAATCTTCCAAGTGAGTAGAACTTAAATGCTGTCACAAAGAGAAAAAGATATCTGTGAGAAGATGTTTTAACTAGATGAATGGAATCCTTTCCCAATGCATACATATATATTTAAAAAAAAAACACAATGTATACTTTAAATATATTAGTTTGGTCAATTTCACAAAATGAAATCCAATTTTTACAAAGTCAAAATTTTTTAAGAAAGCAAAAATAAAATATAGAAAAATAAATATACTCTTCAAAGCTGCTTAAAATAATCTTCTAGGAGATATTAAATCCTCTTATGGAGCAAGTCCCAAGTTCAGGTTCTGGCATCCTGAGTTTTTGAGGAAGGACCACTACTTATTTCTGTTGTCTCCTCTTTTACCTTTTTCACTTTGGATACTCTCCTTCTTATACCAAGCGACTGTTTGTGCGAGCAATTTAAGGAATACACAGATATTAACATGTACTGATAATAACTTTTAAACTGACATACATATTCTGAAACCATTTTTGTTGGTTTTGGATGACACTTGGCTGAGGGTTTACTCCTGACTCAGAGATCACTCTTGGTGATGCGCAGGGTACTAGTAGTTAGGGCTGGAGATTCAACCCAAGTCAGCTGCATGCAAGGCAAGCCTTACCCACTGTACTATTTCTTTGGCACTATTTATAAGCACCAGGTCTGAGAGCTGTCCAACGTGCTATAAATGACTTGATGAAAGGAGAGATAAAGAACCTTATGAGGTATCTACAGTCAATGCCTTCCTTGGGTCTTCCGAACATTTCCCTTGCACACACTCTACACCATGTGATCGAAGTGGATCTTTTCTTAGGCTTATGTGCTAGAATTACTCCATCCAACCCAGTATAATTTAGCTCAAGCAAATCTCCTCCTAGGAGACCTCACTGGTCTTTGTCCCCAAGAAGGAGATGAGTCTTCATCCGTGTCCCTAGCATCCTGAGCCTGCATTTGCCAGCAATATTCTTGTTTCCCTAAGGCAGCGACACATCTTTTTATCTTTAGTGGAGTATCAAGGAGGCAGCAGTGTTTGTTTCTTGAATAAATGAATGATCACATTCTCTCCTTCCTCTGGCCTTGGAGATAAATAGTGTGCAACTACAAAAAAACACCATCACATTATTTCTGTCATATGATCAGTGGCTGAGATTCGGGCTGATATGGCATCAGACACAACTCTGCTGTTTGTTTCTTCTTTGCCAACAATGGGATTCCTGTCTCATTCCTGATTATTTCATCCAGAGCTTTGTAACGGTTGCCTCTGTGGCCTTTTCTTTTTTCCTTTATCTACTTCCAGGTTGAAGATGAAGCTCATTCTTTCTTCTGGTTTCCATGGACTCTTGTTTATATCATCTCTTTCATGAAAATTGCTGACCTCAGAGCTATGGAAGCACAACTTCATTGACTTTTCCTGCCACCACCCTTCAAGACATATCAAAATTCTAAACACATACCCAAATCCTTAAAGCTCTTGTCATTTTTCTTGATGAAGATTCTACAAAATAATAGCTGGGGCTAGCACATAGGTGCCATCCTGTGCTTCTCAAGAAGATTTTATGAATACATTTGATCTATAAATCTTTTTATCAGGTGATAAATAGGACCTATGACGTTTTTTTATTTTTGTTTTTGGGTCATACCCAGTGATGCTCAGGAGTCAGTCTGGGCTCAGAAATTCCTCCTTGCAGGCACAGAGGACCATATGGGAGACTAGGATTCGAACCACCATCTGTCCTGGATTGGCTGCATGCAAGGCAAACACCCTACCGCTGTGCTATCTCTCCGGCCCCAGGATTTTTTAACCTACAGATTTTATAATATTTTTAAATACCACCATTTATTTATTTATTTATTTATTTATTTATTTATTTATTTATTTATTTTAGTTTTGGGCTATACCTGGAGGTGCTCAGGAGTTACTCAGAAATCACTCCTGCCAGGCTCAGGGAACATATAGGATTCTGGGAATAGAACCGGGATCAGCTGCATGCAAGGAAAACACCCTTTCTGTTATGCTATCACCTCGGTCCAAGTTTATAGTAATTTTTAACACTTTGTCCTTAACCCAAGTGTCAGAATGATTTTAGAAATGAATGGGAGAATTGAATTATTAGTGAGATTACATCTGAATTCCAAGTTATGCCAAAAATAAAACAGGCTAACTTCCAAGTAGCCAGTACTTGAAAGTACTACTGGATCCTGTTGTTTTCTCATTTTATCCTATATTAGTAGCATGGTAGCAGAATCAAGGTCTTCTGACACTCTTCGAGGTTCCATCAGGCCCTTGCTGAGCTCTGAGGTTGTAAAACAAGTCCTTTCTCTAGAAAGTCTGGTCCTGTTTGAGTTATTTTCAGAAGCATAGTACAAACACCCCCTCAAGCTGACTGTAACAGAATAAAGGAGTGGAGAGATGTGGGTGAGGAGTTATCTGGGGTTTATTATTTTATTCTGACTTCCTGTATGCATGTCTTCCAAAAGAAACATTAAAACAGATGGTCAGAGTAATTGTAGAGTGGTCAGGGTGCTTGTCTTAGAAACAACCAACACAATTTATCGCTGGCACCACACATGGTCCCACCCCCACCCCCAAAGTTCCACCAGGGAGGATCTCTGAGCACTGTTAGGAGGAAATCCTGAGCACTGCCTGATGTGAATCTACAGTTTAAAAGCAAAGAATGCAGTTTAAGAAAGTGATGATTTTATTTTGCTATTTCATGCTGTCTGCAGAGCTCAGTAGATGAGATCCAAACTTGTCAGTGGCGTGAGACCTTTCGAGACCTCACTTTGCCTGAATAATTGACCTTCCCTCTATTCTTCCTGCTTCTAAAACTTATTTCTATTTGAAATTTCTGTGCATGTATTTGTCACATTTCTCCGTGCACTCACATTATAAGTTCCTCCTATCCAACTGTTTTAATATCCTGCCACATACCTCTTCTTCTCTACCTAAGAGATCCACCTGGATTTTGACTTGAGATGTGTATTCTTAGATCCTTCTTTCTGAAGATGTTTGTGTTTTGTTTTGTTTTTGTTTTTTTTCTAAGCAAACTTCTCTTAAAAGAAACTATTTTATTTGCAGGCTACCTCACATCACTCCTTCCTATTTTATGCCTTTGACACTACTGAATTTGGGCTATTCCTGCCCCAACTACTATATGCATATGAGATTCATCATCCAATTGTGGACAAGGGATTCTCAATCTGGAAAAGTTCTTCAGCAGAACATGGGGTAAAACATCCCCTCTGACCTTACTCACACTATAATTTTCTCTGATAATTTAGCCATTTACTTTTAAGCAATGGCTAAGCATGTTGATAGTGTCCCTTCAGCAGAAACCATGTTTTGCTAATTTCATAGACACACCTAAGAGAAGCAATCAAATACTCAGTGTTTGAGTAGAATGCACTTGAAAATGAGTGGCCCTCTGCTTCCTACACATCTTCCTACACCCTGTGAAACTCCTCAATTTCCCATCCTCTTCAGGTTTCACCCAACATACACTCAACCCTGGTCAGTTTTTTTCTAGGCTCTCTTATATCTACCCTTTGCTTTGCCAAGTCCCCATGGAGATCCCTTGGATTCTGAGTATTGTTGGGGTCATGCCTAGAGAATTCTCCTTCTACTACCTTCAGTAAACCATCTTTCCTCTTTCTCTCAAAATAAATATTCACTCTTGCCTTTTTTGTTCTCACTCAACTGACCAAAATATGCTTCAGCATGTAAATTTAAATATGTGAGTGCATTTATCCAGAACAAATTGATCACTACGGTTAAAATTCCAACAATATATATATATATATATATATGTATATATATTATGATTTACATGACGTCTAAGGGGCTCTTCTCCAGTCTACTTCTACTTCTCTTGCCTCACAAAAAATATGTTTTAGCTGTTAAATATAGGTCAGAATTCAGTGCTTTTTTCTTGGATTTAATCCAAAGAAGTTTAATTACAGAAGAAGCCAAGCAATGCAGGGTAGCAGGAGGAAAAAACCCAAGACAAAATTGGACCTGGCGCTAACAATACAAATGATAGTAATCACTGCTAATATTTCTCGAGCACTTTTTCTTGCCAGGCACCATGCTAAATGCTTTGTACCAATTATCTCATTTAATCCCCACAACTCCTTGCAGTAAATCATTCTGTGCTGTCCTAAAATCACCCACCAAGCAAGTCGAAGAGCCATTATTTGAAAATAAGCAGTGAGGTCTCTGAATTCAGCTGTGGACAGCTCCTGGGAAGTATTGTATAAGACACAGGCTCTCAGTGGGGGTTATAGCTTGGATAATTGCTCCCCCAAACCTTTAAGCACCTCATTGTTCTCATCTGCAAAAAGAGTCATTGAGTAAGTTCTTACAGGGCAAGGTTATCTTGCCTTGTAAATCAAAGCAAAGAGTAATAGGATTGTCAATCCCGAAGTTCATCTTGGAGTCTGTGAGAAAGCATGTTAACTATTTCTAACCCCTAAAAGCAAACTTAGACAATGGGTGAGTCATTCATTCTCAGTGAATCTGTGTATGAATATTTGAAGAATGGAAATCATAGCAAAATGAAAACAACCCTGAAATATTGATTAATCACATATAAAAGGCACAGAGTAGCAGCTGCAATCAATATGTCCTGTTTCTAAATCATTTTATTATTCTGTAAACATAGCATTAAGGCAGACATTTCAAAACATTTCTGAAAAAATGTTCAAAAAAGTGTGAGTCAAAGGCCACAGAGTACTTGTTACAGGAGTTGTGGGAATTGCCTAGCAGGCAGTCAGTCCAAATGAAGCCCAGCACCACATATAGTCAGTCAGTCACCAGAGCATTTCCAGGAGTTATTCCTGAGCATAGGGACAAAAATAGCCCTTGAGCATTGCTAGATGTGGCCCAATTTGCCATGCTAAAATGTTTTATTGCAGTGAAAATTACTTCAGGGGCCAGAGAGATAGCATGGAGGGTAAGGCATTTGCCTTTCATGCAGAAGGTCATCGGTTCAAATCCCGGCGCCCCATATGGTTCCCCAAGCCTGCCAGTAGTGATTTCTGAGCACAGAGCCAGGAGTAACCCCTGAGTGATGCCGGGTGTGACCCCCAAAGAAAAAACAAACAAAAAAAGAAAACTGCTTCAGATTATATTCTAATACATAATTACTAATAGTGTTATAATTCTGATAGCAATTCCTATTAATAGACTCAAAGGAATTCAAATTAGAATAGAAATGTGTCAAATTATATGTGTAATTTTTCTTCTAGAATTGATATCTCCATAAGTCGACTTTTAATTATCTGTAAATTAAATCATATTCTCCTATTGAGTTTTGCTATAAGTTCAGTGACGATGTTGCTCTGTTCTTAGAATTTGACAATGTACATTTAAGTTCCACTCTACTAAGCTAAAAATATCTGCCCCACTATTCCTAATATTCCTTCTATCAAATGAAAAAAGAATGAAGATATCAGGAACTTAGACAATTCTCTCTCCTTCCATATCCTATTAACACAGGGAGACTACACACACACACACACACACACACACACACACACACACACACACACACACGAAACCAATTTTCTACATTTAGTCTTGATAGATAAAATATCATTTAAAGACTCCAAGTGAATGGCTTGATTTCTTGTTTTGAAAGACGGGCAAGACAAGGGTCTGTATGTTCATTCTCCCTCTACTTGTTCTATGGCCTTTTTATTCTGAAATGTTGTATCAGCTTATTTTGCCAAGGCATGCTTAAGCTTTTAGGGGGGCAAAGCCCACCAGATGTATCCTCAGATTTTCCTGGTGGGTAGAACTAATTTAACCCCCATGGGGTTCCTCAAAAGGCCCGCTCTAAATGCCTTTTCCCCCTGCGTGGATGGTTGAGGAATTTCCAAAGAGACACCTGCATTATATTTTCAGCCAGTATTTAACTATCTCTCCTTTGTATATATCAGGCAAAATAATAGCCTCTATCAAATAATTTGGCTCAGAAATTCCAGCATCAAAGTTTATTTGAGAACCCCTTTTTCTGGATATAGTCAGCCCTAAAATCAAAGACAATTTTTCTCTCCTTTTCAAATATGTCCTTTGCAGCTGCAGTTTCTGGTAATCAAGGGTGTAACCAGAATACAGATTTTGACTTTTGACCCTCCTTTAGAAATAGGGAAGCTCATTCTTGGGGATTTGGTACCTCCCTTCATTTAATCTCTAAAACAGTTGAGTCCAGCCTAGAAAGACCAAGTTTCTAGATATTTCCTATTTCCTCCTAATCCTGATTTTGCATTTTAAGTGGCTTGCAGGGAGTTACTTTGAGCTGTGACTTTCTCTCTTGTAATTTAGAATTTTTAAGTCACACCCATAGCTTAGGTATTGTTATTGTTGTACTAGGCTTTGTGATTGCAATTATCCTTCACCTGTGGCTAATTTTACCCCTATTAATTTCCCTGCTCAAAAAATTAAACTTGTCGCACTCCTGCCAGAAACGTGTTGACCCCACATACTGCATGTGGTATCATTATTTCATATTTCATATCCGTCCGCTCGTGTTACCCGTTTTCCTCCCATGAAAGGACTATGACCCATGAGAATTGCTGAGACGCAAGAAGTCTACAGCATTATTTTACTGTAGAAAATGGCTTCAGTTAGAACCAAAAAAAGTAGGAGTGAAAGAAACACAAACTAGCTTGGGTCATTCATGGTGAGATGCAGTTCTGTTTAAAATAAACACTTAAAAAAAAAACAAAAGAAAACCACTTAAAATATAGTAATATGGTCAGCATCATTAATGCTAGTTTGTAGAAGCCAAGTACACTATTTTGGGAGGGCTAGAGATGTTGTTAGGGATCAAACTCAGAGTTTTACACAATCAAGACAAGTATTTTACTGCTGAGTTACATCCTGGGCCTCAAACAACTTATTTAAAATATTCTTAAGCGATATGGCCATGGCTAAAATATCATTTTGCGTTTTCCATCTGTTCAACTAAAGGAATATATTTTTGAGGGGCCACCTACTGGTGCTCAGGGGACCATAAGGGGAGTCAGGGAATGAACTTGGGTTTGGCATGTGTAAAACAGGTTGAACCTGCAGAACTATCTCTCTGGCCAAGAACATAATTTTCTTTTAAAGATTTCTATACCAATTATTTTCTTTTACCTATCAATAACCTTTAAACTGAATGTTATTATAATGTGTTTTAGGGACTGATGATGTAACTGAAGTGATAGAGCTCATCATGTTTTGCATGGGTGAAGCCCTGGGTTCCAAGTTCCCCTCAATTATCATTTGGTGCATCATTTATGGTCCTCAAACAAAACACAATGGGCTTGAGTACCACAGAAAGTGTCCAGTCGTTTAAATGTACGGGATAGGAGAAATACTATAGCAGGTAAAGACTTGGCTAGGAAGGTTCAATCACTGACATCCAATATGGCCCCCAGAGCTTGCCAGGAATATTCCTGAGTGCAGAGCCAGGAGCAAGCCCTGAGCACTGACAGGGGCTGCTCACAAATCAAAACCAACCAAATAAATATACCTCACTGCCTCTGTCTGTGAAGATACCCCATATGTTTTACCGAGATGAAATTTCAGTGGATGAATCTTTCCTGATGAATAGGAATTTTGCTGGCACTAACTGGTCTCCAGTATTAAAGAGTCAGACAAACTTATGGGAATGGCCCCAATACAAGGGAACCCCGCCACCAGAAACCCTCTCTTCTGCGTTCCCAATCTCTGTTTGCACATATATTCTCTTTAAAATAGCTGACTCTCCTGGGATACAGGAAATATGACTCAAGTTGAAATTTGCATCTACAGAACTTAACGCACTGAATCCCAGACCCACTCAAGAACACTGGAATCATGGATCCACTTATGACAAAGTATCACAAAAGGTCAATCTTGATAGGTGGAAAGGGACTAGAACTTCCTCTTCTTTCTCAGTGGACAGTGCTGTTGGGATCTGGCAGCAAAAGCAGAAGGGTTAAACCCCTGACCTCATTTTACACCAGGAACTAAACGAATGCACTATGCAGGACTCCAGTGCAGAATTAGACAAAAATTGGGCACCACGACTGAGGTCTCCTCAATATATGAATCATTTGAATTC